>NC_052335.1:16919489-17219489 GCF_016432855.1 Salvelinus namaycush | reverse complement strand
AAGATTAAAAGCCATATCCCTGGTGCTTATGCTAGGTTGAGGCTAGTCATCACTGGGGTCCTAATATACAGTGCATTCGGAAAGTATTCAGACCCCTTGACTTTCTCAAAATGTTGTTAAGTTACAGCCTTATTCTAAAATCGAATAAATGTTATTTTTGCAAATGTATTAATAATAAAATAAAATAAATATCAAATTTAAATAAGTATTCAGACCCTTTACTCAGTACTCTTTTAAATCACCTTTGGCAGCAATTACAACCTCGAGTCTTCTTGGGTATGACGCTACAACCTTGGCACACCTGTATTTGGGGAGTTTCTCCCATTCTTTTCTGCAGATCCTCTCAAGCTCTGTCATGTTGCATGGAGAGCGTCACTGCACAGCTATTTTCAGGTCTCTCAAGAGATGTTCGATCGGGTTCAAGTCCGGGCTCTGGCTGGGCCACTCAAGAACATTCAGAGACGTGTCCCGAAGCCACTCCTCCGTTGTCTTGGCTGTGTGCTTAGGGTCTTTGTCCTGTTGTAAGGTGAACCTTTGCCCAAGTCTGAGGTCCTGAGCACTCTGGAGCAGGTTTTCATCAAGGATCTCTCTGCACTTTGCTCAGTTCATCTTTCCCTCGATCCTGACTAGTCTCCCATCTCCCTGGTCCCAGGTTTCCTCCAGAAGTGAGGCTAGGCATTCAGGTCAAAGAGTTCAAACTTGGTTTCATCAGACCAGAGAAACTTGTTCCTCATGGTCTGAGTCATTTAGATGCCTTTTGGCAAACTCCAAGCGTGCTGTCATGTGCCTTTTACTGAAGAGTGGCTTCCGTCTGGCCAGTCTACCATAAAGGCCTGATTGGTGGAGTGCTGCAGAGATGGTTGTCCTTCTGGAAGTTTCTCCCATCTCCACAGATGAACTCTGGAGCTCTGTCAGAGCCCTTCAAAGGCCCTTCTCCCCCGATTGCTCAGTTCCACCGGGCGGCCAGCTCAACGAAGAGTCTTGGTGGTTCTAAACTTCTTCCATTTAAGAATGATGGAGGCCACTGTGGTCTTGGGGACCTTCAATGGTGCAGACATTTTTGGTACCTTTCCCCAGATCTGTGCCTCAACACAATCCTGTCTCTGAGCTCTACGGACAAATCCTTTGACATCATGCACTGTCAACTGTGGGACCTTATATAGACTAGAGTGTGCCTTTCCAAATCATGTCCAATCAATAGAATTTACCACAGGTGGACTCTAATCAAGTTGTAGAAACATTTCAAGGATGAGCAATGGAAACAGGATGCATGTGAGGAAAATTTTGAGTCTCATAGCAAAGTGTCTCAATACTTAGGTATTTTTGTTTTTTATTTTTAATATGGGGTTATGTGTGTAGATTGATGAGGATTTTTTTTCTTTCATCCATTTTAGAATAGGGCTGTAACGTAACAAAATGTGGAAAAAGTCAAGGCGTCTGAATACTTTTCAAATGCACTGTATACGTCCATAGATTATATTCAGGAAAATGTGAAGGAAGGCAGAGTGATTGAGGCCAAAAGGTTGATCAGTAGGAAAGAGGGTCAAAGAAGTGGAAGCTTATCAGTGATGCTGAGGGTTGAGAAGGTTTTGACTGGAAAAGTACAGATAGGATTCCTTAGTTTCAATGTCAGAGAATTTGTCCCATCCCCATTGCGGTGTTTTAAATGCCAAAGAATGGGACATGTAGCTGTTCAGTGTAAAGGAAAGAAAATATGTGCTAAGTGTGGAAGGGAACATGATTACAGTGAATGTGGGAGCAATGTGAAGGTTAAGTGTTGTAATTTTGGAGGGGAACATAGTGCAGCATTTGGTGGATGCCAGGTGCAGAGAGAGGCTAGAGAGGCTCAGAGATATACACTACCATTCAAAAGTTTGGGGTCACTTAGAAATGTCCTTGTTTTTGAAAGAAAAGCAAATTTTTTGTCCATTAAAATAACATCAAACTGATCAGAAATACAGTGTAGGCATGTTGTAAATGACTATTCTAGCTGGAAACGGCAGATTTTTAATGTTATATCTACATAGGCGTACAGAAGCCTATTATCAGCAACCATCACTCCTGTGTTCCAATGGCACGTTGTGTTGGCTAATCCAAGTTTATCTTTTTAAAAAGCAAATTGATCATTAGAAAACCCTTTTGCAATTATGTTAACACAGCTGAAAACTGTTGTTCTGATTAAAGAACCAATAAAAGTGGCCTTCTATAGACTAGTTGAGTATCTGGAGCATCAGCATTTGTGGGTTTGATTACAGGCTCAAAATGGCCAGAAACAAAGACCTTTCTTCTGAAACTCGTCAGTCTATTCTTGTTCATAGAAATGAGGGCTATTCCATGCAAGAAGTTGCGAAGAAACTGATGATCTCATACAACGCTGTGATACCACCCACAGACATTTGATTGACACCCCCTCATTATCATATTGGAGGAAGAAATACATAAATAAATGAATGAATACATATGTGAAATAATAGAATTAATTAAAGTTTGAATAATTAGATTATACACAGATACATAATTAAATACATACAGATATGTAGAGAATTTATGAATTTTGGTCAGTATTTTTGTATTTCCTTTCTCATTTATTTAATTTTGTGTGGATTTATGTATTTATTCATTTATTTATCTATTTATGTGTGCGTGTATTTATTTATAATTATGGCAGGTTTAATCCTCCATAGTTTTCATCGTGGGGGACAATAATAAGCGACATCCACATAGCCGCGCACTGAGGTTGCTTATTACACTCTCATAAAGGTCTCATTCAAAAATCCCGCAAGGGGGCACTTGCACCCCTTGAGGTATAAAATAACGTTTGCACTATCTCTGTTGCGTTTTGAGCTCTCAATAATCCCAGGGGGTGTGGCCCATAAAAACGTATAGAGATCTCAATGTTGTATCTGTCCCATTTTAGCGTGTGTGAGCACAAAGGCAGCGCCATTGAAGTAATCAACATTTTAAGTAGTCCATTTTCTTCTTTTACTACTTTTATAAAATGGTAAACAAACTGAAGGTGCATACTGCCACCTGGAGTGTGTTGTTTGAACAGGTATATTGTCAAGGTTGGCGATTTACTGCCATCTGCAGTTATGGAATTCAGCTTTTGCTCATAAGTATAATGCATTGGCTAACCTGGATGGAATTATGTGATCCTTCATTAACACATAGGAAGTCTCAGCCAGTTGCCTACTTCAAAATGGTGAAAGTCCTCGATGGCGCTGCCCATGCTACAATGAGTTTTGGGGAACTAGAGTCCTCTATAAATCTCTATGGTGTCGCCCTGTATGTTCTGTACGTCTGTACGTACTTCACGTAGTTGAGAAAAGCTTTGCGTCAGTGTTGAAGCAGAGAGACCGGGATCCCAGCGGCACGCTGCCGCTACATGAAACGACTGGAGTCTCAGCAGTGAAAACCATTGTTTTCTCCTCTTTTCTTTCATTAGACTTTCATAAACGGTGACGCGATGCACTAGATCATGTAGGATAAATCATTTAAAACAATTTTTTTTTACTTTACTGGATGTAACTGTGAACCAAATTCGTCCTGCGGCGTTACATTGATATTCTTATTTTGTGACATATTCAAGTGCGAACTTTCTGAAAACTATTGCGAGATAAGTCATCAGTCAAATAACACTTTAAGCCCTCCACGAAGAGACTATTTTAGGCCTGTGACAGAATCATCATGAGGTAAGTAATTGATAAAATTCTTGATTTTAAAAAAGCATTAAAGGATGCAACATGATGCCAAAATCTAAGTAAATTCACACAACTAACTTTTAGTGAAGCTATATGTCCAACGTTTCTATTCGGAAGCGATAAAATGCAGGTTATTCGTTTGGTTATTTGGTGGTTTGTCTTGCACAAATGGTTTTATATTCTGCATGTACAGCAAATTGTAGTGCAGCAATGTCGATATGGATGTTGCCTCCTTGCATGTCAAATAGCAAGACATGTAGTGCGCAATTTTCAGGGGTTGCTTATTACAGGGTTTACTGAAAAACAAATGATTTCATACAATGTCACACCTACACACGCCTCCAGAAAGAAACATTTCCCCTAGGGTTGTGTATGCTACGGTCAATAGGTTTTAATTTATTGTCATTAAAAAAAATGGTTATATTATCTTGGGGATTATCCACGACAATGATAGAATTAATGTGACAAATACATTTAATTATAACATCCGATTTTTCGTTAATGTTGACAAGTCGACAGGGCTATGGTGCGGCAAGTAGCCTAGTGGTTAGCGTTGGGCCAGTAACCGAAAGGTTGCTACATCGAATCCCCGAGCTGACAAGGTAAAAAAAACAAATCTGTCTTTCTGCCCCGGAACTAGGCCGTTAACCCACTGTTCATAGGCCGTCATTGTAAATAAGAATTTGTTCTTAACAGACTTGCCTACTTAAATAAAAAAATATGCAGGTTCATTCCGCAAGGGTTGTGCACTCACTGACTGCTGTGTCTTGAAAGAAACACATGTATTCTCATTGAACATATTTATACACAATTCAAAACCTGTATTTGGTAAGTATGATTTATATAACTCATAATGTTTTGTTAGTGCTCTAAGGTCATTCTCCCACCTATGTCACGCTTGATGATGATGCACTCCACTGCACTCATGTGTCCCATGTTGTCTCTGCAGGTTTAATCCCAGGGTACAAAAACAAACATCTCAGATAGTCTTATATAATATTTTTTCTATGCCTGTATTCAAGCAGTGAGAAGTTGTTGATAAAGATACGTGTATTATCTTAAGTGTATAAGTGACATAGCCTTGTGGCTGTTTGTAAAAAAGGTCTCTCATTGTTAGTGCTCTCATCACATTGTAGTGGAGGGAGTTGTCTGTGGGCTAGGGAGAGTTCAAATGTCAATACTTGGCCCACAGTCAGAGGGTGACCCACTGGGGTGACCCCTACTCAGATCCATGACTCAACATTGTGTTGGGGGGGTGGCCTTCAGAGAAAGTCCTAAATGGGGCCAGCTGCTGGCATCTCTCCAATAGAGCCTCGTTTAACAATGGCTCTGGCTGCTCCAAGGAACTAAAACACTGGTGGAATTCTCAAATAATTTTTATCCACATTGGTGATCAGTGATCGCATTACTTATTGGAAATAGTAAATGACAGTAAATGGTGGGTGAAGTGGAAGTAGTATTCTTTGGAAATTGTATATGACAGTAAATTGTGGAAGTAGTATTCTATGGAAATAGTAAATTACAGTAAATGGTGGGTGAAGTATTCCTTGGAAATAGTAAATGACAGTAAATGGTGGGTGAAGTATTCTATGGAAATAGTCAATTGTGGAAGTACTATTCTATGGAAATAGTAAATTGTGGAAGTAGTATTCTATGGAAATAGTAAATGACAGTCAATTGTGGAAGTAGTATTCTATGGACATAGTAAATGACAGTAAATTGTGGAAGTAGTATTCTATGGAAATAGTAAATGACAGTCAATTGTGGAAGTAGTATTCTATGGACATAGTAAATGACAGTCAATTGTGGAAGTAGTATTCTATGGACATAGTAAATGACAGTAAATTGTGGAAGTAGTATTCTATGGAAATAGTAAATGACAGTCAATTGTGGAAGTAGTATTCTATGGAAATAGTAAATGACAGTCAATTGTGGAAGTAGTATTCTATGGAAATGGTAAATGACAGAATACTACTTCCACTTCACCCACCATTTACTATGTTAACAACTTGCTTGTTTTCTATTTTCTCTTTTTGTTCATTAGTCAACAAACATGAGTGCCAAAAGGGGGGCTAGGCTATTAGATGTGCCTGGTGGGTTTGTCCAATAGGTGTAGGTTGGTGCTTGGGTTTACTGGCTGGCCAAGCTGCTGGCCTGACAAACTCATGGCCATTTGTTGGTGTGTCTCAGGACAGACAGCATGGAGGTTGTCTTTCTCCATTAACTTATCAGGCACTATAAGCCGAAAGACCTGTCAACATAAGACACCTTCACTATGTCGAAGTGATGAATGCTGAACTGTACTTGTTCCTTGTATATCCCTAACCCATGATGTGCCAAAATTGAGCCACGAGTCTGTTATGCATCATATGAAGTGAAGCACACTTGACGTTGTATCAGTCCTGCTAGATAATTGAGCATCAGGCGACTTTGCTGTGATTTGTTAATGTAACAACCCCTGACTGCCTTTTCCTTTTGAGGAGCCTTTTGCAGTCACACTGATGCTGAGAAATAGCAGCCACTGAAATGGCCCCAAGCGTTACTCATTTAAGACAACCACTCTCATGTGATTAAAAGACAAAGGCTGGTATTATGAGATTTACTCTATTATTGTTATTAGCCTATGTTATTCGTACACCATGGGTAATATTAACTTTTAGAGGTTGATTTGAGTAATTCTTGCATATTTTATGTTTGGTCACACCAAAAACATTTGTATAAGTGCTGCTGCTATTTAAAAAATAATACTTTTTTCCTGATGACTGCCACAATTATATTCAGCCTCTGGTTTTTAATGGAATGGATTAACCCCCAAAATCGTAAAACAAATAATTTGATCCAAGTTTTTCTTGAGCCTAATTGGCTCATCAGACAGCAGTCAAGAGGGGTGAACAGAGGTGTGTGTGTCTCTCCACAGTCAGCTGTGAGTGAGAGGAAAGCCAGGCTTTAATGACAGATAGTCTCTACCAAACAGCAGTAACTGGATCTCATTTCTCATTTGATTGTCATAAGACTGTGGCATGAGTCTTTAGAATAGGATGTAAGAAAGAAGTTATTGTGCTCCAATGATTTCTTTTGAAGTTTTCAGGTTCCATCACCCGCTCGACCCTCCACCATCTGCTCTCTGCTTTTTTCATCCCCCTGTCCCTCCCTCTCTCTGGCTATCCATCCCTAATCTCTCATTTCTCATCATTTCACCGAAAAACTGCAAACCAGCCTTTCTATAAGACTTTTTTCTTTTGGCCTCTATCTGACGTCATTGCAGAGGAGTTCCGTCTTTCAATGTGGAAAGACTCAGTTATCTCTGAGCGATTGTTCGTCCAAGGAAAGTGGACCCGGGAGGGAATCACCAGGATTAGGGCTGATTCACAGGAGACAAGTGACTTTGTACTCAAATTATTTCATGTAATGTTTAATCCACTGACTTCATTAAAACATTTTTGGCTGTTGTGTTTCACCCCCACCTTTTGTGTGTGATGCTCAGTTTAAATGGGTATAAGTAAGATGATCTGTCTTTGTGTGCGTGGACACAGTTTTATCTGGTGACGTATCTCTTGATGGTGAGTTATATCAGGCTGTAGCAGCAGAGCCAAAGGGCTGTCAGTGTGTCCTGATAACTCACTCAACCCCCACCCCACATCACCCTTTGTGTGCTTCATGCCTCTGCTTTGCCACTTAATTGAGCCAACCCACAAGTAAAATAAGGAAACAGAACTGGCTCCATTGTTAAAGATATGGATGATTTGTCTTGCCTTGTCTCTCTGACATGAATCACTCCTCTACACATGGTGGAGCTCTGTGAAGAGGGCCTTGTGACTTACTGCCGCAGTACAGGGAGACTGGAGGAGGCCAAAGTGACAGGCTCAGTGAGGAATTTCTTGTTTTTGTCTAGTTTTATTGGACTTTTTTTTTCTTCTCTTTCTCGCTCTTCTGTCCTGGAGTAGAGCGTTGTGTTGTATGCTGACAGGGTGACGCTCTCCTCCATTAGAATGACTGGCCTCTCAGTACCACAGCATCAATCGGCTGTACCTCAACGCCTGCATACCAAACAACCAGTGTCAACTCCCCAGTGTCAAGTCACCCTTTTGTAATTATGCTTTTAACATTGTATTCAGTTTTCATGGAACAGGAAACGGACAACTTTTGTTTTAAGCCTCCTATATTTGGTCAAATGACACAGGATTACTATAATGGCTTCCTTTTATTATGAGGGCAGCATTATTTATAAAGTGAACAATGCTGCTTTTGCTAACAGTCCATTTTTAAATGCTGCTCTAAAGCCCTGGTGGAAATAGGTTATGTTAAGCTCTGTTATAACTTCCTGTCGTCTCTCTCTTTTAAAACAGGAATGTTATTTTAACCTCCTGAGGTATTATTCCAAGTTTTCCAACCTTTGCTTTGGTATGAACTTACAAATTATATCAGTTACCATTTATTACGGTCTATGAAACATTGACTGCATTTTTTGAAATAACATATTAGTGTGTTTACCTGAAACAGGATTCGGCCTACAGTTTTACCATTTGTCCCTATGGAGCGAAACCATGAGCCCTGCCCCCTGCTGTGGGGGTTGAGTGGTTGGGCCAGGTGGCAAGGGGATAAAACCCTTACATATGCCCAGCCCACTGTCTCTTTCTCTCACACACACTAACACTCACTCTCCTTTCTCACTCTCTGGCGATGGAATAGTTGCCTGCAAGGTAAACTTGGCATCTATAACAGGGGCCAAAGATCAGCACCTTTGAGAGGTGTTGATGTAGAGAGTTTTGATTGACAGGTCTTGTATGTGTACGGTAGAGGTCTTCTATGGTCCAACCTGAGGACAATCGGATCCGGACCCAATTTATTTATGTAAAAAGGGGGACCCCGAACCTGTACCCTAACCTGATTGGACCCAGGTGAAAAAAAAAAAAATTGACAAGTTGCTCTACTGGTTAACGAATAGGTATTTTTATATGTTGGCAAGGCATTCAGTAAGTCAATAAATTCACCTTATTGGAGCAATGTTTACCACTAACACCTGTTAGCTGTAAAGTCCTAAGATGAAATATCAGAGTTTTATAAAGAAATTCTTAGTGCTGTCTCTGCTTTTGCCCAATGTGGTTTTCACCCCCCTCCTGTTGTCCTTGGGATCAGTTACCCTGGGGTCTTGTGTGTGTCTTGAATATACCGAACATTAAAAACACCTTCCTAATATTGAGTTGTACCCCCTTATGCCCTCAGAACAGCCTCAATTAGTCGGGCCATGGACTTTACAAGGTGTGGAAAGCGTTCCACAGGGATGCTGGTCCATGTTGTTGACACAATGCTTCCCATACTTGTGTCAAGTTGGCTGGATGTCCTTTGGGTGGTGGACCATTCTTGATACACACGGGGAAACTGTTGAGTGTGAAACCCAGCAGCGTTGCAGTTCTTGACACAAACCGGTGCACCTGGAACTTACTACCATACCCCGTTCAAAGGCACTTAAATATGTTGTCTTGCCCATTCACCCCCTGAATGGCACACATACACAATCCATGTCTCAATTGTCTCAATGTTAAAGACTGATTCTTTAACCTGTTTCCTCCCCTTCATCTACACAGCTTTTGAAGTGAATTTAAGAAGTGACATCAATAAGGGATCATAGTTTTCACCTGGTAAGTCTGTCATGGAAAGAGCAGATGTTCCTAATGTTTTGTACACTCAGTGTATTTGACCTAATTGTTTTTTGGACATGGTCATTCCCATTCTCTCTGGTCAGTGCGTGATTACGACAGGGTAGTGCTGGGCGACCAGCTGCATATGGCGGCTGCTCAGTCATGTGTGCGTGACGCACTCGTGGGATCCTCAACAAGCATGATTTCCTGTGGCAGGTCGTAGATGTGCATCTCTCTGCATGCTCTCCTCAGTCCATTCCCATCCGTCCACCATCTTAACTCTGACTGCGGATTATGAGCAACATGACTCATAAGTCTCCGATTGATATCAATTCGTGTTTTATTGATCTGAATAAGAAATGTCTGGGGAAGAGCACGTTAGAGGGGGCCTACACTGTCTTCCCACCCCATACATCAGTGAGTTGACACGGAGCAGTCTGTATGGCTCACTGACACAGACAGGCCTTCATCCCATAGCGTGCCGGTGCACCTGCCACACAGCAGTGCCACTCTGGAACCGATGTGCCAGGCCTGGACAATGGGATTACCTTGCTCTGATCTGTTTTCTAAAAGCAGGGTGGGTCTCTAGGGAGATTGACTGGTGATCCCTGGAACGTGACCGGAAACTGTAGTAAAAGCAGACCTACAGAGACTTCTACAGTGCTGGCTAAAGGGATTAATATTGCTCCCTCGCTGCCCCTGCACTGCTAACATGGTGAACCCTTAGCTAGCAGGTCACTGTCCACTACAGATGCGTGAAATGAACACCCGACCGGCTCACCAGATCCATGACAGCGTCAAAGTATTGTTAGCCTCCTGTAGATCCTTTGAAACCTGGTGTTTTGAGAAGCAGAACTCTCTTTCTACTGATGGAGACTGTAAAACAAGTTGGTCGTCCTTGCTGCAGTAGCGGTCTCTGGAAATCTTTCAATACAACTGGAGCTGCCAGCCGAGCGCTGACTGGTCTGTGTGTTTTTTAATCCAGCTCTTGCAAGCTATTCACCCTGTTACTGCTGCTGCATGCTACTGTAGCGTAGGCAGCCAGCCTGTGTTATTGAGTGTGGCAGTCTCTCTCTCAATTATCCTCCTACAGTCTCTTGCTCTACAGCTTGGGTAGAAACCCCTGTCAGTTAGCTCTTGAGCACGTGACCTCTGTTTCCAGTGCCAACTATACCCCATAGGGCTAGAATCACTGCAGTGCCCATGCATCTGGAGCTGTGCACTCTGCTAGGATTGTGTGTGTCATGTTAGCCATCACTTTACATACTCTGCATAATATTCGGTGGTGCTAAGTTCTGGGTGCTTGGACACAGTACTGTCTTTTCACCCTGCTCTCTTTTGCTTCTTGTAGAACACTTGAAGCCCATTTAGGAGCCGAACGCATCAGCAGCACAGCAGTGAGCCTTGCTGCACGGCCCTGTCACTATATATGGAGACATTTAGATGCAAAGTTGTCATTTGTGAGAAGCTTAGGGCCAGTATGGGTAGAGGGCGGATGTAGCTGTGCTTGTATGGAGGAGGACACGGATGATTATGCAGACCCACCAGAACACACTGGAAATTTCATGATTTTTAGCTATCTCTCTCTCTTTGCTCACAATTTATGAATTCTCAGTGTTGTGGCATACATCAGAAATGGTCCTGCCTAAAGGACAAATTTGTTGAGAACAGCGAGAGCAGGGTGCATCGATCCACGCATACAGATGAGACAGACCAGCAGTTTAGCTCTGTAATGCAGCCTTGCTTTGTTCGGCCTCGTATGCCTGTGTGCAGTCTTCCATGCTGAGCGCATTGAATAGTTAACGCAGAATACTTTTCCACATAGAAGGTGTTGCCCAGGCAACACAAAATGCAGGGAAATCTAAATTCTGTTCGCCTCCGAAAAAGTCGAGTCTTAAAGGAAGAGCGAGGTGGTGAAAAGCTTCCAAGGTTATGGTGGAGGTGAAGGCATTGAGTTAGGAACCCCACAATGGCCTAGATAATAAACTAACCCGTACAAACATCTTTCCTTTGTTTGTGTGACAATGAATGTAACACTGAAAGAGAATAATTTGACACATGAACTCCCCTGACTGAGAACACGCTCCTTTGTTTCCTGACCGCTCGGCGCAAGATTGAGAAAAGAAACGCATTACTTATAGGGGAAAGAGAACTGGCGAAGTACAAGCAGATCTTCTGAAAGGGCCTCTTTTTAGCAAAGCGTGAACTGCCTGAAAAGCTCAACTAATTAGTGTGCGTTGGTGGGAGAAAAGCTGTGGGGGCAGAGCCAAGACACCCCCGCCAGAGTTTAACCTCTCTTCTATGTAGGGGTGGAGATTCCAGGAAACGCTAGAGCTTTCTAATGACCTATTATCAAAACCAAGCACGCATCAGGCCCCTATTGTGGAGAGCAAGTATGCTTTTGACTAATATTTTGTGGTTTAAATATGTGACTCACCACCTGGATTTGGTCTTATGTAGCAACATTTGAAAATGTGTTTTTTACATTGGATAAAAGTAAAGATTCAAAGCTACAAAATGGTATCATACACTGCATTTTTGAAGAACAATGGGAAAGTAATTATCCTTTTTAAAGTTGATCAACTTGTAAACCCACTTTTGAGAAAATGGCCTTTGAATGTTTTGGTATCTAGTGAAGAGCTCTGCTTTGTCTACACCCATTCAGCATTGTTCACACCCTCTTAAGCTTTAGCCCCACCTATCTCGTTTCGCTCCCGGAGCGTTCAGTGCACACTTGACACTCTGGACAATTTTGTTTACCTCCAACATGAAAACAGCCTAACCAGTTCTGCAATTTCATTGTTTTCTATTTTCTATTTTATTTTGTGTTATCCAATTTGGTTATTAGTCTTGTCTCATCGCTGCAACTCCCTTACGGACTCGAGAGGTGAAGGTCGAGAGCCGTGCGTCCTCAAACACAGCCAAGCCGCACTGCTTCTTGATACAATGTCCGCTTAACAAGGAAGCCAGCCGGACCTGTGTGTCAGAGGAAACACCGTACACCTGGCGACTGTGTCAGCGTCACCCGGCCTGCCACAGCAGTTGCTAGTGCGCGATGGGACAAGAACATTTCTGCCGGCCAAACCATCCCCTAACTCGGACGACGCTGGGCCAATTGTGTGCCGCCCCATGGGTCTCCTGGTTGTGGCTGGCTGCGACAGAGCCTGGACTCGAACCAGGATCTCTAGTGGCACAGCTAGTACTGCGATGCAGTGCCTTAGACCACTTCACCACTCGTAAGGCCTCATTATGCTTTTTTGCCTACCTTTCCTGACACCGGCCATATTCAACAGGTGTTGTACACTTTTTAGCTTAAGACAGGTAGGTAGATGGCTAGCTAGCTAGGTAAACAATGAACCTAGCCAGATAAATAACGTGTAAGATCACACACGTAACGTTAGCTAATGAGCGAGCCAGCTAGTTAAACAACAATAAACATAGTACCAAATCATGTCATTACTACCCTGCATGAATCTGCTGGGAGCGAACCAACCAGGTTTAATGTTAGCTAGCTAAAATTAGGCTCTAACTAGCAAGCAAACGGTTCTGGGATATGAATAATAACGTCATACACGTGTCGTTAGCTAGGGAGCCAGCCAGCTAACGTTAGCTAGCTAACAGTACACATTAGCTTGAAAGTAATCTGCTTTCTGTCAAAATTAGAATTGTGTAATATCTGAAATATAGCTAGCTAGACTATGTTATCCGCCGTATACATCATCCTGCATGACGCACGCATCTCCTTGTCATGGACGCCATGCCACGGTTGCTCCTAGTTTGAAGATGTAATCCGGAGACGGGTGTTTTCTCCATTACTTTAGCTATCGTACTCTAATTCCACTCGATCCTCCAGAAAGTGGCGAGCAACACTTGTGCAGCTCCACCACACGATCATTTAATTAAAAAAACAACAACAACGTTCCACAGGATTACCAACACAGACCGACCAGCTCAAATAGACAGAAGCCTTCTATATGGCAGACCAATCCAAACTTCTCTCTCGGCATGTCCTGCCCACTCATTATCTCAGCCAATCATGGCTAGTGGGAAGGTTGCTGGCTTTTTCTGTGGCTTAACCAAGTCTCGTAATTTTAAAACTTTTATTCACAGATGGCATACAAGTTTGTTATTAAGGCACATGAAAGTTCACGTTCCAGGCATTTCGGCCCAAAAACGCATTTGTATTTACAAAAAAACGTAAAAAATGTAAAAAACGTTCAAATGGCTCTCCTGTGAAGTTGTGACATATGCCTAGTTTCCTGAAACGGGTCACATATATACGTTTTAGTTTAGCTATGTCATAGTATGACAGTATGATGGATTGTTTAGAGACTTTTAGCCAACACTTCCATAGATGTCGTTTAAGAGCCGGAGCAGTCGGTATCACTGTCGTACTAACTACTGTAGCTATGAGGAGAGGCACTCGACCGGAGTTTGACTAAAACCAAACTCACACCACCTGACCTTTGTACAGCAGTGGACCTTCTTACCCACACTGCACCTCCTGTCCCTCTGATAGTGTCTGTTAAAATGTGACAAGATTTTTCAGTCCTTTGGCCAAGTGTCCATGTGATTAGATCCTTGCCTTGCTAAGAGGCTGTGTCAGTGTGTGTGATCTGACACTGTTAGCGCTAAGGGACAGCGAGAGAGCCATGTGAAGCCCCACAGGAAATCACTAATCACTACTGGGTCAGGATAATCAAAGGGAAACACAGTCCTACTGCCACATTACACACTCCTAACATACTGCTACACTACTGCTGCTCTACATGGAGGATGTAATAAAGCTAGTAAACATTCAGGTCCAATACAAAGTTCTCCTTGTATGAATATTCGGTTTCATGTTATCTACATTCAGAGATCTGCTCAGCCCTTTCTATATCCAGTACTTAAGTGCATATCCAACATACAACTTGGCTGAATGAATGATCAATAATGTTGTCACAAAGCTTAATGACGGCCTCTCAGCGCAACGGGGGGGTGTCAGTGAAAGTGTGTGACACGTCGTCCTACTAGCCCACAGCAGTTTACACTCCTGATTCACTGACCCTTCAGCAGTGGCGGTTGTAGCTTGTATGGCTCCATGGACGCGCCCCCCCCCCCCCCCCCCCCCCCCAAAAAAAAACGGATTCTGCACTGTCATTTTTATTCAGACATTTGGAACACAAATAATCACAGCATTTAAGACTATAAAAATATATACAAAAATAAGACCCATAAATATCAAGAAGTAACAAAGACATAGAAATGCATTGTAGTATATAAATGCAAATTAAAGTGAATCGAATTATTACGTTATTGCTAACAACAAACACACAAACTAAATTGCACAAATCCTATCATACACAAATAGAATTGCATTGAATAGTTAATGCGGAATACTTTTCCACATAGAAGGGGTTGGGGTCCACATAGAAGGGGTTGCCCAGGCAACACAAAATGCAGGGAAATCAAAATTCTGTTCGCTTACAAAAAAGTCGAGTCTTAAAGGAAGAGCGAGGTGGTGAAAAGCTTCCAAGGTTATGGTGGAGGTGAAGGCATTGAGTTAGGAACCCCACAATGCCCTAGATAATAAACTAACACACACAAATAAAACTAAATTGCACAAATCCTATCATACACAACTAGACTAACACACTTATAAAGAAGAGAACCTGTGTATTAAACTATTGCACTTCAAACAAGAAACACACAAACTAAATTGCACAACTGCCATCTAAACCCTGACCTTTCTTGCCTTCCTTGATGCAAAGTCATCAACTACATCATCATAAGAAATCTGCCCAGCAATTGCATGGTTAATACTGATGACAGCAAGGCCACTAAGGTGTTCCTGTGATGTGGTGGACCTCAGGTAGGATTTGATGAGCTTCAGCTTTGAAAAGCTCCTCTCTGCTACGGTCACTAGAGGAGTAAGACAAATTCTGAGAGCAGTCCACAAATTTGGATACAGTTCTGAGAGCTCCCTTTCCTGTATAAATATCAGCAGCTCAAGCAGGGTCATGGTCTTCAATGGCAAGTTCTTCAGTTCCTGTGCAAGCTCTTTGCCATCCAAGTCTGAGTGTTCTTTATATTGCAGTGTCATACTAAGGGCCTCACATTGCTCTGTCAGCTCCTCATTTGAGAGACTTTGGAAGGTTGACAGCACTCCTAACTTCTCTCTCACATTTTCCAATGTGGAAAATCTTTCCTGAAAGGCCGAGGTTGCAGCATCAACAACGACATTGAAAAATGTCACCTCCAGCTTCTTCAGTGCATCACTCAAAGGCTCATCAAATGATTCGTATGAAAAGTGCCACTTTGTGGACCTCAGCCTTTGTTGTAGAACGGCCTCTACATTCATACCTTCGCAAATATCCTTGGCTGATGTTTGTGCAGTCATAAAGCCTGTTGCCCTGTAGTTGCTGAGACCTCTCTCTGTCTTTCTGAGAAGACTGACTGCAACATCCACATGCATGCTGGGAGACTGCATCAGCTTGATCACATGTTGGATCTGGCTCAAGATGTCATACCACACCACTGTACAGATGCTGAAGCGGGATGATCCCACTTCCTCTGACAAGGACTGGTCCTCAATCTTTATCACATCATCTTTGGTTGGATCCCTCACCTCAATCAGTGCCTCTCTCACCGCTGCTGTCTGATACCTCAGTGGCTCTACACTCTTGACTTTACTCTCCCACCTTGTCTCAGTCCACATCTTCAAAGTGATGTCCACATGTTTTTTTTCAGGATATCCCATCGCTGTGTGGAGGCTGAGAACAAGGTGTACAGTTTGTGTAAGATGCCAAAGTAACTCTGGCATCGACAGAACTTTTGGCAGCATCAGCCACAACCAGGTTCAATGTGTGAACCCCACATGGCACAAATAGAGCTCTTGGATTCATTTCCAGGAGGCTGGCTTGGACACATTTATAAGACTGGCCTCTGCAGTTCTCAAAAGGAATTTTTAGCTCTAATCTTTAGAGAATCCGGGATGCCAAATGTTGGCCCATGGACTCCTCTGCCTCCAGAAACCCCATAAAATGTTACTTTGTGCGGCTCCTCCTTCAGTGACACAATTCTAATCACAACTGACAACTGTTCAGTGTGGCTGACATCTGAGGTGCAATCTAGAATGATAGAGAATAATTTTGCTAGCTTGATGTCACTCACCATTATTGAAGTGACCTTGCTGCTCAAAAAATCAATGAGTTTATTCTGTATTTGGTGGCCAAGGTAGCTGGTGGTGTGACTCGAGGTCCCCTTTTGGACACGGTTAAGGTGCTCTTTCATGACTGGATCAAATTGTGCCATCAGTTCAACCTCTGAGGAAATTTCCATTTGACGGAGAGGACAGTGTTTCTGTGTGTCCCCTTAGTGCCAGATTTCTAATTGCCAGAGACTGCACAATAGCAGTCAGACATGTCAACACCTCTGTCCATCTTATCCTCTCAGCCTCCATAAGTGCCATCTCATGCTTATTAATTGTTTCCCCTTTTTTGATCCTCATTGCCAGTTCTTTCCATGTTTTCATGCAGTTTTGGTTTTCTGGACTGCTGTCGTGTGAAGTCAGCAAAGAACTTGCAGGTTTCCAGTCTGTCAGTCCAGAGTTTGCTAAATAAATGTTCTTAAAGTTTGCAGCAGAAGAGGCTGTTGTTTCTTTCAGAATACACCAACCAACTTTCTAGGGATTTTTTTCACCACTCACCAAGGTCTTCCTGAAATACTGGTGTGGCAACTTTTTCCATCACTCTCATTCCTCTGGAGAACACAGTTAGGTGGTACCTCACTTGGTCCTCTGCAAACTGAAGGCCAGTCAGCAGGGTCTGTAGACAGTGGTTCATCCTCAGCAGCAGGATTTGGTGGGGATGCTGCTACAGGCATTTCTAATGGAGAGCACATGGGCATTAGTTTACACATGTTATTCACATTATTTACAGTGGTGGAACATCCCACATACATACCCAGTAATAATAAAATCATCATTGTTACCTACAAAATGGAAACTTCAAACTTTGCAAAAGGAAGATTGTTTGTTATGCAGGGATGTGCACATTAACACATGTGCGTGTACACAAACACACCTGAAGTATCCTGCTGGGGATAAGTGGAAGCAAATGGGTCTTCATCCTCATCCTCAGGCTCAGACAACATTTGTGAAGACACCTGTGTGGCTGAGGAGTTGGATGGTTCCTCCTGAGGCTCAGAGATAATTTCTGAAGAGGCCTGTGTGGCTGAGGAGGTAGATGGCTTCTCTTCCTGGCCAGTGCCAGAGGGTGCTCCAAAATATTTCAGAAGTGCCCCTGAATTTGCATTGGAATACAGTATATGAATCTGACACCCTAAATCCATTTGTTGCACAATTAAATATACATGTTATTATGCAGAATTTATCAAACTTTCAGAATAGGTACCAAATGAACCATACAACCTCCTTGGCTAATTCTAGGCATAAGACCCCCCCCCCAAAAGACGCAATATATCACAAAAGATACAAGATATCAGCATAATATATACGTCTTAAGTTAACCTACAGCATTGGAAATTCCCCTTACTGAGCTCAGGACCTAGTCAATACAAACACACAAAACCTTTGTCACCTCAATGAAAGTCAACCAAATCAATGGTGTGCTAGTTAGGTTGTAATCGTTTTGCTGCAGGTTACACACATTATCATGATGAAACTGTGTGAAATTATATCCAATGTTATGTAAGCTAGTTGGACAGAAAATTGAATATTATCGCCCTATGTGTAATAGCATAGCAAGCAACAGACTAACAAACATAAGTGTTATACTAGCCTACTTCATTACATGCATAATATTATACTCATAGAGATGACATAGATGCATACCTTTATCTTTTGCGTTTCTCCTCTTCTTTCCTCTTCTTCCTAAACTGGGCACCTGATGGCTTAGACCTTTTCTTATCAATTTGTGTTGATTTGGCACTCGAGCATCAATACATTACCCATCCCCCAACACTGTCAACCAAGAGTCAAAACTAAACTAATTCACCTTGGTGGTGTGCAGACAGGTTTTATATTATTCTTAACGATTTCGCAACAAACCAGAAAAAAATGCAACTATGTCGAACTCCATATTCACAGTATTGTGAATGAATTGTGGTTTATTTGGTAGCATTTCGTAGTGACTGATTTGACTAATTGCATTAGTACTTTACACAGTTAGAGGTGCGCTATTTGATAGATTCCCCTGCTCCCCCTACCTCGGGCTTCCAGTAGGGAGACCTGAGGTCAACCTACCCCCGCCCCCCTCCCCATCTTGTACTTCTGAGTGGGAGACCATCCCAGGCAGTAGCCTGCCTAGCTCACAAACTAAACGGTGACATATCATTGACGTGACGTGCAAATGAGCGATAGAAAACCGATTGCGTAAATGTCACCATTACAAAACATTTTGTGCAGGCGCCCCCGGCAAGATGCCGCCCTGGGCGGTTGCCCATGTTGACCATACCTAAATCCTCCACTGCCCTTTTAGGCTCTGACATTCTAAACCGCTCATGGCGACAAACCGCTCATGGCGACAAACCGCTGGTCTGGCTGTGACTGTCCTCGTATGATTCAGCTGTCTGTGGAAAATTCTGTCAGAATATTCCCAAGATGGAATGATCTAATTGCCTAAAGGCGTTCCAATCGTACCCTACCCTTCCATGGTATATGAAACAAATTACCCAAGAGGCCTTGCTTCAAAGTTTGAACAGACAATGTGTTGGTTCTGTATATTGCTACTTTGACAGGTGCAAATCACTGTTGTTCATCTGTGTATAGGAAGTAGTAGCATAATATTTTCTTGAGGTCTGGATGTAGGAGTGTGAGGCCAAGGCGGGGGTGACTGTTTCAGAGCTGCCATTTACTGGGCTTTGAATGTTGACCCTTTGACCTCAACTGTTCTGGAAAGGCTTTCACTGAGCCGAGTTGGACCACAGAAAGGAGCACGAAATTCGATTTGCAATTGAAGCGCTCACTAAGAAAAGTGAAGCGAGAAAAAAAAAAAGTGCCACCCCCCTCTGACTGTGAAAGGCAGTGCTATTTGAACCGCTCTAATGGATTTCAGTCTTTGTGTGCTAATCTAAATCCAGACTTTTCTCACTGACTGATTGTTTTAGAGCTGGGGCTCCACTTGGCTTTGACGGCACTCCATAGCTGCTCATTTTGTTTTGGATGGATAATATGCCCAAGGCCTCCCACTGAACAGTGAGCACCAGCCCATGTAGCACAGCACAGTAGAGAGGAAGCTGTCAAAAGCAGTCTTACAGAAACCATGATCTAAAATGGAGCTGATTTTGAAAGTCTCAATTGTAGGCTGTGTTTTCATGCCTGTATCTGACTCAGTCTGCCACCCAGCTGCTTCTAAAAAACATTTGGCTCATCACCTGTCGCTAGGCTACGCACGCACACACGCAGTTGTTTGTTTGTAGGTTTAAGTGTTTTACTTAATTTCTCTGGCACTGGTTCTTGGTCTGTGTCTAATCCCACTAGTGAACATTAGACTGATTAACCCTTAAGACGGGCCAGGAGAGAAAGGACTAGAGCTGAACCAAGACATTCATCCAATGATACAATGTTAAATATCACCCCTGTGCTCTACTGCCTTTCTCTTACAATAACCATGGATTTATCAGTTCACTGGAAGTGAGTAAGTCTGTGTATTTTGGGGTCTTCTGTTGTGCCACAGGTCAAGAGCCACTGAAAAAGATGAAGAGGAGTATAGTACTGCTTTCACATAGGATTCACGTTATGTTGCCTGTAAAAACACTTGGGAAATGATCAGCCCCCTTTCTACCTCTTTCTTGTCGGCATTACCGTTTTTTTATCGCCATTGCTTTAGCCGGCAAGGAGCAAGACATTCAGCTTTGACCCCGTTGTTGAGACAGTTGTCATGTGACAGCAAGTTGTTCTAAATTCCTCTGACAGAATTCACTTTTATTTCTTGACTTTCTCAACAGTAAGTTAGCAGCTCACCGTACTTGTAAATAATTACCCTATAATCTGTTAATTTTCCCGTTAGGGTGAATAAAAAGTTGGCTACAGTTAAACTCAATCTTGTGTTCTGGTAATTACAGTGCGTTCGGAAAGTATTCAGACCCCTTGACTTGTTCCACATTTTGTTGCATCACAGCCTTATTATAAAATGTATTAAATAGTTTTTTCCCCCTCATCAATCTACACACAATACCCCATAATGACAAAGCAAAAACAGGTTTTTAGAAATTTTAGCAAATTTATAAAAAATCTAAAACTGAAATATCAGACCTTTTTACTCAGTACTTTGTTGAAGTGCCTTTGGCAGCGATTACAGCCTCAAGTCTTCTTGGGCATGATGCTACAAGCTTGGCACACTTGTATTTGGGAAGTTTCTCCTGTTTTTCTGGATTCTCTCCAGAGATGTTCGTTCGGGTTCAAGTCCGTGCTCTGGATGGGCCACTCAAGGACAGTCAGACTTGTCCCAAAGCCACTCCTGCATTGTTTTGGCTGTGCGCTTAGGGTCGATGTCCTGTTGGTGCCCCAGTCTGAGGTCCTGAGCGCTCTGGAGCAGGTTTTCATCAAGGATCTCTGTACTTTGCTCCGTTCATCTTTCCCTTGATCCTGGCTAGTGTCCAAGTACCTGCCGCTGAAAAACATCCCACAGCATGATACTGCCACCACCATGCTTCACTGTAGGGATGGTATTGGCCAGGTGATGAGCTGTGTGTCTCCACAAAGGAACTCTGGAGTGTGAGACTTGAGAGGCTCACGTAGGTGAATGGATCAGAACATATAACAGAGGGGAATCTTTAGTCATATTTTCTGATTCTACACAACACCTATTGTATATAATGACCATCGCGTCGGAGTGACCATCGGGTTCTTGGTCACCTCCCTGACCAAGGCCCTTCTCCCCTGATTGCTCAGTTTGGCTGGGCGGCCAGCTCTAGAAATAGTCTTGGTGGTTCCAAACTTCTATTTTGAGAATGATGGGAGGCCACTGTCTTCTTGGGTACTTTCAATGCTGCAGAAAGTATTTTGCACCCTTACACGGAACCCAAACCGCTGCGCGCATGCGCCATCGTGCATACATTTATTTTGCCCCCCCCACACCAAACGCGATCACGACACGCAGGTTAAAATATCAAAACAAACTCTCAACCAATGACATTAATGTGGGGACAGGTCGAAAAGCATTAAACATGTACGGCAAGCTAGCTAGCTTGCACTTGCTAGCTAATGTTTATTTGTCCTATTTAGCTAGCTTGCTGTTGCTAGCTAATTTGTCCTGGGATATAAACATTGAGTTGTTATTTTACCTGAAATGCACAAGGACCTCTACTCCGACAATTAATCCACACATAAAACGGCCAACCGAATTGTTTCTAGTCATCTCTCCTCCTTCCAGGCTTGTTCATCTTTGAACTTATATGGTGATCGCATCTAAACTTTCATTGTATTACCACGACAACCGGCAACAAAGTTCGTCTTTCAATCACCCACGTGGGTACAACCAATGAGGAGATGGTACGTGGGTACCTGCTTCTATAAACCAATGAGGAGATGACTTTCAGCGCGATCTGCGTCAGAAATAGGAACGACTTCTATTTTAGCCCTTGGCGTCGTAGATGCTCGCGAGCAGTGTGGGTGCAATAATTGAATAACATGGATTTCTGAATTTATTTTGCGACGCTCGCGCACGTGACGTGTCCGGTCTGGTCAGCATGTTACCCAGATCTGTGCTTCTTTTCTGCAGATCCTCTCAAGCTCTGTCATGTTGCATGGAGAGCGTCACTGCACAGCTATTTTCAGTTCTCTCAAGAGATGTTCGATCGGGTTCAAGTCTGGGCTCTGGCTGGGCCACTCAAGAACATTCAGAGACGTGTCCCGAAGCCACTCCTGCGTTGTCTTGGCTGTGTGCTTAGGGTCGTTGTCCTGTTGTAAGGTGAACCTTTGCCCCAGTCTGAGGTCCTGAGCAGTCTGGAGCAGGTTTTCATCAAGGATCTCTCTGCACTTTGCTCAGTACATCTATTCCCTCGATCCTGACTAGTCTCCCATCTCCCTGGTGCCAGGTTTCCTCCAGAAGTGAGGCTAGGCATTCAGGTCAAAGAGGTCAAACCTGGTTTCATCAGACCAGAGAAACTTGTTCCTCATGGTCTGAGTCATTTAGATGCCTTTTGGCAAACTCCAAGCGTGCTGTCATGTGCCTTTTACTGAAGAGTGGCTTCCGTCTGGCCAGTCTATCATAAAGGCCTGATTGGTGGAGTGCTGCAGAGATGGTTGTCCTTCTGGAAGGTTTTCCCATCTCCACAGATGAACTCTGGAGCTCTGTCAGAGTGACCATCAGGTTCTTGGTCACCTCCCCACGAAGGCCCTTCTCCCCCGATTGCTCAGTTCCACCGGGCGGCCAGCTCAACGAAGAGTCTTGGTGGTTCTAAACTTCTTCCATTTAAGAATGATGGAGGCCACTGTGGTCTTGGGGACCTTCAATGGTGCAGACATTTTTGGTACCTTTCCCCAGATCTGTGCCTCAACACAATCCTGTCTCGGAACTCTACGGACAATTCCTTCTACCTCGTGGCTTGGTTTTTGCTCTGACATGCACTGTCAACTGTGGGACCTTATATAGACAGGTGTGTGTGCCTTTACAAATCATGTCCAGTCAATAGAATTTACCACAGGTGGACTACAATCAAGTTGTAGAAACATTTCAAGGATGATCAATGGAAACAGGATGCACCTGAGCTAAATTTTGAGTCTCATAGCAAAGGGTCTGAATACTTATATAAATAAGGTTTTTCTGTTTTATTTTTAAATTTGCAAACATTTCTAAAAACCTGTTTTCGCTTTGTCATTATGGGCTATTGTGTGTAGATTGAGGAATGTTTTATTTAATCAATTTTAGAAATAAGGCTGTAACAAAATGGAAAAAGTGAAGGGGTCTAAATACTTTCCGAGTACGCTGTATATGAGCTGGTAGCCAGCTCGATAACTAACGTTAAGTTTAGCTAGCAACAAACCAAAGCATTGTCAAGAAAGTTGCTTTTAGTTGCCTGGCTTGCTAGGTTTTTTTGTGCATAAAATAGAGCTGGTAACATTGCTATTTGGACCAGCTATGCTGCATGCAGACTGCCATTTTGTTTATAATTTTTCATAATGACAAGTACGGAGTTTGATTTCGGAGAACAGTAGAATATTCATGATTTAATGGTGCCAAATCCGGTAAGATGAAAGGGGACGTTTTGTACTGGTGGGACTTTTAAACATGTTACAGCAATCATGACTAGTTTGGCGTAAATAAAAGTACAGGCTTTGTTGGCTGCAACACCTTTCAGATATAAAGAAACGTTTGCGGCTTGCTAAAGTTGGCGGCAAAACGTCTTGGTTTGATTTCTTGTGTGGCCATCTACAGTGCAAGTCAGTCTCCAATTCAATTATTCTTAAATTCTAAACACAGTATGCTAATTCTGTCCCAATGCAAGGGCATAATCTCTATCAAATAGTGCTCTGCAATTATCCGAAGTTGTTTTATTCCTGGCTTATTAAACAACAAATTGACCTTCGTCGGTTCAATTACTTGAACAAAAAAAAGAGGGATTCAACGAGGCGTTACTCTAGAGAAATAAAAACAAGCACGAGAGAAATCAAACTGTGACGCTATAGGAAGTTGTTTTCAACAGAAAAATATTCAACCTAGTAATAAAAAATAAAATAAATATTCAACCTAGTTCACCACAGAAACAATGAATGAACTACAATGCCCATAATCCATTGCGTGTGCGCTGCCTGCCATGTTCTTCCCGGCCCTGAACAGATGGATATACGCAGACGGTATTAGAAAGGAATGTATACAACACAACGACAAGAGTGATAGACTGTTCGTGTGGTAGCTCTACCCGATTGATAGTTGGACTTGGTATTTAGCAGTCTTGAAAGTATGCCCTATCTACTTTGAAGAACTGAAATAGTAATTTTTGTCAGACAGCTCTGCTGCATTGGCAGCTGCTAGCCTAGCTAAATAGGATGACCCGTTGGGAAGCACAGAGATGTTAGATGGCTGGCTGGCTAGCTGGCTGCTAGTGCCTGAGCAGAGATGTTAGATGGCTGGCTGGCTGGCTGCTAGTGCCTGAGCAGAGATGTTAGATGGCTGGCTGCTAGTGCCTGAGCAGAGATGTTAGATGGCTGGCTGGCTGGCTGCTAGTGCCTGAGCAGCGACGTTAGATGGCTGGCTGGCTGGCTGCTAGTGCCTGAGCAGCGATGTTAGATGGCTGGCTGGCTGGCTGCTAGTGCCTGAGCAGAGATGTTAGATGGCTGGCTGGCTGGCTGCTAGTGCCTGAGCAGAGATGTTAGATGGCTGGCTGGCTGGCTGGCTGCTAGTGCCTGAGCAGAGATGTTAGATGGCTGGCTGGCTGCTAGTGCCTGAGCAGAGATGGCTGGCTGGCTGCTAGTGCCTGAGCAGAGATGAGATTATGACTAAGGAATGAAAGTAATCAAATTAAACAGTAATACGACAATGGATTTTTTTTCAATGTTTTGGCAATGAAAGTTCTCTATTGGGGTGGCAGGTAGCCTAGTGGTTAGAGTGTTGGACTAGTCACCGAAAGGTTGCAAGATCGAATCCCCGAGCTGACAAGGTAAAAAGCTGTCGTTCTGCCCCTGAACAAGGCAGTTAACCCACTGTTCCTATCCTGTGATTGAAAATAAGAATTTGTTCTTAACTGACTTGCCTAGTTAAATAAAGGTGTAAAAAAATAAAATAAAAAAATAAAAATTGGCTTTGGAATTTCGATTTAAAAAGCTCAAATAATTTTAAGATAAGAATTTCAGTTTACATTAAAATATATATTTTTTTTACAGAACCGAATCCAAACAGACTTCAGAATGGACTAATCACTCTGCACTACTATTAAATCATTTACAGGGAATTATTCATGTGATTTTATATGGCCAGCCATATCTCCATCAGAAGCCATTCTGTGGGGCCTTCTGTGGTCCAGTCAATCAGCGGACACAGATCGGACATCATCTCAATTATATTTATCATACATCAGCACACATCAGTGAGCTGTGAGCACCCAGGGACACCCGTGGGAGTGCTCCATACTGGCCTGATGGATGTTGTGTGTCTCGGTCTCTGTGTATCTCTGTTGGTCTCTTTGTGTGTATGGGCCTGCCTGCCTAGATACTGGCATTTAGCAGCAGCAGATGTCACTAGTGAAAAATGGAAAGACATAAGAGGGGGGATGGTATCTGGTGCTGCCTGCTTATGTGGCAGGCCATGCAGGAGCCATGGGCAGGATATAATCACTACTGAGGCATGCAACTTTCACTGGTCTTTGATTTATCACAGCGCTGGTCTTTGGTGTGTGAGCCTGAAATGGAATGAACTCATCGGGACCACAGAGGTGTTTTTCCTCCCCCAGTAAATTACCTCCGACAGACAACCTGATGGATGGACAGAGCAGTGTTATCTAGCCTGTCATTTCTGCATGATTGCAGAATAAGGATATGTCTGTCTTTCTCCCACTGTCTCCATCTGTCTTATGTTCGCTTTGTTCTCTTCCTCCTTTTTCAACCCCTGCCTCTCTCCCCCTTTTTCCACTCTCTCCTCCGGTCTTTGAAACCCCCAGGAAGCCTTGGTTGTGCTGGTAGACGTGTGGCTAGTTGAGGCCAGGGCAGTGGGGGAGTTGGGCTGGGAGTCGTGTAGCTAGCTGAGGCCAGGGTAGTCCATGGGCAGGGTTTCTGAACAGGTGGCTCCTATGTTTGCCCATCTGTCCATGGTAACAGCAGTTTCCCCATGGCTACTTTTCCACCTCCCTGCCTTGTTTTCTTTCCAGACTGGGGGTCATGTTGCCAGGTTCCCGGAGCCAAGATTTCCAATCTCTTTCTGTAGTAGTAGGTTAGGGAGACCCAGGGGAGCTGAACACAGTCCATTGGACTTTAAGAGAACACACCTGTCACCTCAGTAACAGTAGTGTCCTTGTTCTCTGTGTGTGAGGTGTGTTTTGTTTCAGGGGTGGGGTGACTCATAGCTGCTAAGACTCGGGACCAGATCTTGATATTCTCGTTTCTCTTTTCATTAGAGAATGTTCTCATTAATATTGATCTATTAATTTACTGCAACTGGTCCATGAAGGGTATGCGAAAATACCCAAATTCTTAAAGGGGAAGTTGAACTAAAATCCAACATTTCCTAAGTAATTCCTTACATTAAAACCACACTGAAGAATAATATAAATGCAACATGTAAAGTGTTGGGCCCATGTTTCATGAGCTGAAATAAAAAATCCCCAAAAGGTTCCATACGCACAATTATTTCTCTCATTTTGTGCACAAATTTGTTTACATCCCTGTTAGTGAGCATTTCTCTTTTGCCAAGACAATCCATCCACCTGACAGGTGTGGCATATCAAGAAGCTGATTAAACAGCATGATTATTACACAGGTGCAGCTTGTGCTGGGGACAATAAAAGGCCACTTATAAAAAAAAATGTGCAGTTTTGTCACACAACACAATGCCACAGATGTCTCACAGATTAACGAAAATACAAATGCAATATGCAACAATTTCAATGATTTTACCGAGTTAAAGTTCATATAAGGAAATCAGCCAATTGAAATAAATAAATTAGGCCCTAATCTATGGATTTCACAATACTGGGGAGGGATGCAGCCATGGGTGGGCCTGGGAGGGCATAGGCCCATCCACTGGGGAGTCAGGCCCAGCCAATCAGAATTAGTATTTCCCCACAAAAGGGTGTTATTAAACATTATATAAATATTCCTCAGTTTCATCAGCTGTCCGGGTGGCTGGTCTGACGATTCCGCAGGTGAAGAAGCCGGATGCGGAGGTCCTGGGCTGGCGTGTTTACACGTGGTCTGCGGTTGTGAGCCTGGTTGGACGTACTGCCAAATTCTCTAAAACGACGTTGGAGTCGGCTTATGGTAGAGAAATTGACATTCAATTATTTGGGAACAGCTCTGGTGGGCATTCTTGCAGTCAATTGCACTCTCCCTCAACTTGAGACATCTGTGGCATTGTGTTGTGACAAAACTGCACCTTTTTAGTGGCCTTTTATTGTCCCCAGTACAAGGTGTATCTGTGTAATGATCATGCTGTTTAATCAGCTTCTTGATATGCCACACCTGTCAGGAGAAATGCTCGTTAACAGGGATGTAAACAAATTTGTGTGCAACATTTGAGAGAAATAAGCTTTTGTGCGTATGGAAAATTTCTGGGATCTTTTATTTCAGTTCATGAAACACAGGACCAACCTTTTACATGTTGCATTTATATTTTTGTTCTGTAAAAATTAGGTGTTGCATTTTAATTATATTCTGTCTTCTCTAATGTAAGATGATACAATTACTGTATATTACAATGTAAGGTGACACAATTACTGTCCATCTCCTCAACATATGCTTACCGGTAGAGCGCCTAGCCTACAACACAATAAGATCTACTTGAACTGCAATGATGAGACTACATACCGCCACATGTTCGCTTTGACGCTTTTGAGAAGGGAAAGCGCCTCTGTATTTTGGCTCGGCACCAGATCCAGTCCGTGGGAATATGGAAGGTACAGTTTTGTCTGAGTTTTGTTCCCATTATTTCCGATTTATCTATTTTGTAGTCAACGCCAATGAAGTGCTTACTACACACACATTTGCTGTAGGAGTGTTTTCATCGTATTTCTTGTTTTTATCGCTAATAGCCATCTTCTACATCTGTCTAGTTTTCAATGGAAAACTGGAATATTTTGTTGCCTTGAATATATTTCTTATATAAAGTGCAGCAAGGGACCGAACACCAGTTTGGTCTTGCTGCAAACACTTTGGATTTCCACTTTTCAGAACTAACTTTAGGCTACCTGTGATAAATCTTTCAATGTTTGCGCCATAAAACGTCTGTGACGTCAAGCTCCAAATAAGGGCATATAAGTAACAGTTGACCCACGAGCGCACATGCACAGTTGTTACCCATATCCACTGTTGTTGCAGTCGGCCACATAAAATAATATAATTAATCACTCGTTTTAGGTGGAAAAGTACACATTTCCTGACTCAACCTCATTCTCATTCCTGACTCAAGCTCATTCTACCGTACATTTTCAATGACGCAAATGTTTTCAAAATGTATGTGTTTCTTAATCGCTCCTAGACTGACAGCAGAGCTAGCAACAGCGAGAGAGAGCTAGCAGTGCACAAAGAAACCAGTTCTAGAGTGGGGGGGAAGGCTGACTTCACCTAACTATACTGAACAAAAATATAATCGCAACATGCAACAATTTCAAAGATTTCACAGTTCATATAAGGAAATCAGTCAATTGAAATAAATTCATTAGCCCTAATCTATGGATTTCACATGACTGGGAATACAGATATGCATCTGTTTTGTCACAGATACCTTTAAAAAAAATGGGCCTACAATGGGCCTCGATCTCGTCATGGTATTTCTGTGCATTAAAATTGCCATCGATTAAAATGCAATTTTGTTCGTTGTCCGTAGCTTTATACCTGCCCATACCATAACCCCACTGCCACCATGGGGCACTCTGTTCACAATGTTGACATCGGCAAACAGCTCGCCCACATGAAGTCATACACGTGGTCTGCGGTTGTGAGGCCGGCTGGACGTACTGCCAAATTCTCTAAAACGACGTTGGAGGCGGCTTATAGTAGAGAAATGAACATTGAATTCTCTGGCAACTGCTCTGGTGGACATTCCTGCAGTCAGCATGCCAATTGCACGCTCCTTCAAAACTTGAGACATTTGTTACATTGGGCTGTGTGAAAACTGCACATTTTAGTGGCCTTTTCTTGTCCCCAGCTCAAGGTGCACCTGTGTAATGATCATGCTGTTTAAGCAGCTTCTTGATATGCCACACCTGTCAGGTGGATGGATTATCTTGGCAAAGGAGAAATGCTCACTAACAGGGATATAAATACATTTGTTAAATATGCTTTTTTTGCATATGGAACATTTCTGAGATCTTTTATTTAAGCTCATGAAACATGGAACGAACACTTTTTTCATGTTGCGTTTATATTTTTAAGTATAGATTCAATGTATGGAATCACCTGGGAAATGTAGGATTTTAGGTAAACTTCCCCTTTAATGCTTTAAGTCTGTTTAATCCATGTTAGTTGATGGCAAGGCTGGTGCTGCTCTGTAGTGTTTCCAGTCTCTGATGGCGGGGTCAGGAGGCTTGGGGAAGAAGGGAAATTATTGGACTAATTGGTGTCACCGGCACTGGGTTTTCCCACACTGCAGGCCAAGCTGTTATCCTGCAACAAAGACTTTCCCTATTTCCTTAGCATCCAGAAGTACTCAAGTGTAGCCCCAATTGTGGATTTTCTCTCACTCAATGCAACTTTTTGTACTTTTTCATTTGTACTATAAAACATTTTAATATGGTTGTTGAACAGCCTTAATGTAATATAAGTGCCTTAAGTGAAGCACATTTGATTAGGTCTTAAAGAAGCTGCTTTGACTCTGACAGGTTAGGATAAGTCATCTTGCCATAGGCGTCAGCTGTTCCCTGGCTATTGCTCTCCCTCATTCCTTCCTCTCTCACGGCCACAACAACAGGTGGGCCTCAGCCTGCTTCTTCAATACAAAGACGTCCATGGCCATTCTGATGTTCATCAACCTGTTAAACACTCGCCAAGCTTTTCAGTAGGATTTCAGGCTGCTGTAGTGCGATTATGGGATGCAGGACTGCAGTATCTTACGAGGATTTATATTGCATGCCAAACATAATCTCTCCTACCAACACAACCAAATGTATCTGCCGTGTAGGTCAGTTCTGAACTGCCTCCAACACACACACCCACACACCACACCTCCTCAGTGACGTTGACAACAGGCCTGAGAGAATATCTGAGCTCAGTAAGAATATTAACACACAGCCTTCTCCCTCCTCACTCTTCATGTTGTCCGCCTGCTGAAAAGGCATCCAGAGGGTTCTCATGGCACACGGCCAGCCTTGAGTGAAAATGTAAAGAATTCCCCTCTTCTTTCCCTCTTCTCCCTGTCCGTCTTTTCTCTAGTCTTGCATGGAAATTATACCCAACACAAAAGAGCAGCTTACCCAACAGCCAAGCTCAAAGCAAGGCTTAATTAAAAAAAAATGCAATGGGATGTGCTAGGAGTGGAGGAGAGAAGAGGAAAAGGGGGTGGTGGTACCATCAACTCATGCAGTAAGCAGAAATGTCATTTGATCTAAATGGCATGGGAGGAATGGTGCTGGATGTTTCTCTTGTTGATATTGTAGTGTTATTCAGCTTCATTGCAGGCTCCCTTAAAAGCATATGTACACAGTGGAGCTGCTGGCCCCTGGACATTTCATAAGTCACTGTGGCTCTGTATTAGATCGTTAGACTCGTTCTCTTCCTCGTGCAGAGGAATGCTTATTGCTGCCTTAAGATTTAGTGAGAACGGACCCATGTTAGTCTCCAAGTCACTTCTCTGATTTGTATTGCTCGGAGGACTCTTCTTCTCTGGTGGACTTGTTCAGCTTTAGCAGTCTTCTGGTCTACGGGAGGATTCTCAGGCTCAAGTGTTTGGCAAACCTTAGGCACGGGCTGTAGTAGTTTTTTAAAAGCTTTACAGTTAGTTCCACTTTAGTCCTACACAATACATCATTCACTTAAGTCATATTTTAAGTGTGAGGTAAACAAAGCAAAGTACAAATAGGTTACATACTCAGTCCAAAGTGATACTATCTCTAGGTATATTCTTGAGATGAAGACGAAAGACCAAGTCCAAGTATGTCTCTACTTGTCGTCTGTTATATTGTGTGGGTCATTTTATGAGATAGGCGATGTTCCAAACAGTCCTGGTACTGTCTGTAGAGATTAGTGTAGAGTGAGATCTTTATTTCTATAGGCCTGGCAGAGCTCTTTCTACAAATGTCCACAAGCCACATTCAGAGCAGCACAGTCTCCAAGTAAATTATTTCATTGTGTTGTTGTGCATGGGAGCACTTTGACTCCGCTTCCACGTGTCTTGGAAAGCGCCCTAGGCCAGTTGGAGACTCGCTGGCCACACCACTGTTTCCCTAGGGACCGCTGCTGCTACTGCTGCCTCCCTCCCTCCCTCCCTGCACTTCACCTCACTCAGTTGTCAGAGTCAAAAGTGGCAGGGCATGATACCAGGGCATTACACCACTCCCCCTCCCCCACACATCACATGGTATGTTTGGGCTATAAAAAGCACAGCAGAAATCATGTTTGTTTCTCCTCAGGCCAGAAACGGATGTTTTCTCTGGCTAACTCTGTCCCTCCTCCTGTCTACAAGGCTTTACAGATGCTATTCCATCAAGAGCTGAATGAAATACCGGGCCTCAAAACAGAGTGATGTTAGAATGTAATTTGTGGTTAAAGCACTGCTCTCCTGTGCATCTCCTAGCGTGAAGGTTTTTAATTTACCCAGCTCTGTGGTGAATATATTGTGTTGACTGCTTCTCTACACTTTCCAGCCTGGGCCTCCCTGTTACAGTGCTGATGATGAAGTGGAAGGAATGCGGTGGAGACACCCCTCTTATTGAATGATCTGATGAGAGCCAGGGCTCAGGCAGCTTTAACAGGGAGTGTGAGTCATCAGGTTGTGATTGCCATGTTTGGTACCAAAGAGACTCCGTCTCACCTCGTGGGCTAAATTACCTCAGAGAGAGGAGGAAAGGATTAGACATCCCAGAGACTAAAACAGCCCTCCTTAACCTGGACGAGAGACCACTATACTTATTCACCTACTTTAATCCCTTTTATTTGTTCATTGTTCTGTCAACTCCTGTTACTGTAGGGATTATTATAGATAGTTGAAGCAGTGATACTGACAGATCAGATGTTATATTTTAGGTCCAGTTCCTCACTTTGCACCACTTGGTCGTCTTGTTAAATTAGCATTGCAGCATTGTGCACGTGTCCACTCCAGAGGTCACACTGTAATCATCTTTTCCAAACAAGTGAGCAGATTTCTACTGTGATGGTTTCTGTTACTACTGTGATGGTTTCTGTTTACCTCCTGACCAGTCCCTGTTACTGTAATCAGACGCAGATCACTTGTTTTTTTAGCACTCTGGTGTTGAAACTGGCTTTATGCTGACTGTGGAATTCCACTCATGTAGGGTGCTCTGTTTGTGGGAGTGACATATCTATCTCACTGATTCATCACTTCCTCCCAGTGATGGATGTTATTGCTGGCCAGTGTTGGCCAAGCGTGAAATAAAATGACAGTACTAACTTGTTTTAGTATAGCTCCATGATTGGTGGGTAGCACTGAGCATTGGTTTGATCAATTATCAGATTCAGCCCAACCCAAGAGTCCAACCTCATCATTGCTGTGAAACTTCATCTTTGTCCTTCATGCCTTTTCTGTCCATACGGTAGAGCATGTTCAACATGATATTAAAAGATTTAGGGATTATGGTCTCAGCGTTTCAGTGGGCCAGCTCCAGCTTGTGACCAGGCAGGGAAGTCTGTTGATAAGCTGACTGATAGAACACACAAGGCAGACTGCTTCTGCCAACCTGTCACTCAAGCGGCCTTACAGGGGTCTTTACCAACTAGGCCGGTGGTCCCAGCATCTGCAGTACCCCTGGCTGTGCCCGTCTGATGTCAAGGGAGCAGACCCAGCCTTGTCCTCCTGGTGACTGCTCTGGAGACCTTACCATGTATCCCGTCATGTAAGTCTTCTATTGACCAGGGGAATGTACAGAATTTATCTTTTCAAAACAAGCGGAATGCATTTGATGCTTGTTGGGTGCAATTGCACAACAGCACGGTGGCTTCAAATTCATTAAGAGATGCCTGTGTGGTAGTTCAGGAGAAATTGGTCCTGTGGTGGATTTACTTTTTAGATAGAGAAAATATCTCAACCTGTTCCCTTCAGCTTTAGACAGACACTAACGGTCTCTGCTGCATTCCCAACCAGACGTGAGTCTGAAATTAAAGCAGTGCCTGTGGCAGTGTTTGGTCCACAGAGATCAGTGCTGTGAAGGCATAGTGAATGCCAGCAGGCCCATGCTTCTCACTGTGTGATGATCGACAGAGGGACAACCAGGAACAGCCCTCATCACTCAAATCTTTACCGCACAGAACAAGAGGCCCTTTGGCATTTAGATGGACATCCAGACCAGGAGTCTGTGTAGACTTTCTCCTGTCAGAGAGCGTTAAAGGGCAGCTTATATTCTATCTTGTTTGACTGGAGTGACACTTCTCTGTGAACCTGTCCTTTTAAAGGCCTACTACGGATGGTTTTGAGGGACAGACTGGGAGAGAGGGACCGCACTGACCTCCCTCATATCTCGGACCAAACAGAATGCCCAATGGAGATGCCAATAAAGTAATATGAACTTGAGGGGACTTTGGGGACAAACCATTGCATCTTACCACTGGCCAAAGCTCAGTTGACACACAGTACCAAGATAGTGCCTGACGTCACACTTATTGTGTGTGTTAGTATGCAGGCACACAACTCCATGTATCCCCAGACTCCCCCCAGCTCTCTGCTGTGCGTCAGTGAACATTTACAACCACCGAGGAGAAGACTACACAACGCTGCTTCTACCGGTTTGGAGGTTATTGTAGCAACGGCTGGTTGCTATCAAACAAGACAAGCTTCTCCCCAGCCGTCTAGCTAGCTCCGCACGCTTCTGATTTATGTGCGGATTAAGGCACCACTGTGATTTACTGCGTGGGCCAATCTCCTCCGGCATCTCACAGCCACAGCTCCTCTCACCGCTGCAGTTTTAATCTGTCATCCCGGTGATATGCAGGGCCCTGTGCCCCGACGAGAGCGTCAGGCCTTCCTCCGCTAGGCTAGGAGATTTGGTCTACAGTGAGCTGTGTTAAGTACCGACCCACCCGACTACTAAATCACAGGCTGTCCTGGGCTGAACCGGGACTTCACACTGTCTTTAGTGGCGCAGGATGTTTTAGACCTGGGACCAGATGGGGAGGGAACACACACACAATGTGTTTGTGAGAGGCCAAATGAAGGCTTCGCTCCTCTGTCACCCTAATCCGGTAAATCCACTGGCCCATTTCCCCATGCTGGAATGAAAGGGCCACGTCACCATAGAAACAGGATCAATAAATCATTAGGATAAAAGGTGTGTTCGGTAGAGAGGGGGAGAGAGCTCTCTTTTTATTAAGACGTTATACATTTTATCGCTGTGTTTAGGATGTTTCCATGTGCATCACCTTTTCTACTCTACCAATGGTTTTGTAACAAACTGTTGCTATATATAGCAAACTTGCCCAATGTGTTTTTGCCACATGCTCTCTAGACAACAGTCCTCTGATTTTAAGTTGACAGGGTAGGTAATATGATGGCATACCGATAATCATATTTGAACTTTTTTTTAATCATTGGCAGCCAAGCATCAATCTTCATGTCACCAGCATTCAAATAATACCCTCGATATTTATTGGAGATTTGCATCAAGCTCATCACCATCCGTCACTTAACCACCATGAAGTTCATAACTTATTTCATTTGGCTATAAACTCTTAATGCTTTTCCACGTGGGGGTGGTAGATATATCCTCACATCATCGAGTGACTCCATTTACTTCGACATGGTGGTTTATTTGTGCATGGAGTTTCCACAACAATTGTTGCGTAATCTGTTTCACAGACACACAAATTATCCCACTTTGTTTTGGGATGTTTCCATCAGACCTGACTTGAGTTTTTTTTATTTTTATATGTCAGTTAATTCAACCGCATGAAATAGTTGGATGGAAACCTTGTTTCTGACAGAATCATTCTCGTACTCACTAAATCACAGTTGATGGGAAAGTCTAGATATTGATTTAAAACACCACCGAATAGTCTGATAAATCAATATGAGGCAGTGCTTCACCCGCTGTAGGATTATATCATCAAATCTCTGAAGTCAAGGGCCTATCATTTATGCCACATGGTCCAATTGATTTAGCTAGAGACTTGGATTGAGTTGGGTGATATGGCCAACCTGATACTCTACCATGATACAGCTTTACAGACAATTATACAGTAGCTTGTCCCTCTGTCATATCTACATTTACCCTCTTGCTCACCAGACCAACATAGCAGAGTGCTGTACAGTGAGCACACTGGGGGAGTTGGGCAGGGTGTATGTATGGGTTTTGAGCCAGGGAGGAGAAAGGAGAGTTTTGTGGGGGGGTGCTCTTAGTCTCAGAAAAACCCCGCAATAAAACCGTTCCAAGACTCCTTTCAGTCAGCATGTTTATTCCTGGGCTGAGGGGTACATTCTTCAGGGGGCTGCTCGGACGGCCCGATTTTAGCCCTCTGGAGGAGGGGTCCTAGTGGCAGCAGACCTGTTGGAGCCTCTAGTCTACATGGTCTCCTCACTGTGCTGTTGGGCAGCTACTGAGACACTTCTTTGCGGACCTCACAGGACACTGACAAGAAGGCAGACCCTCTCAGACAACGTCTTCAGGTGTTGGTACTGAATACACCTGTTGTCTCCACCGCCAACATGACACGTGGCTCGTAAGTCCTTGTAGTGGCAAAGGGGGAGCGTGGGAAGGGACCATGGTGGGTATGGGGTACATGATGGGGTAAGGCCGAGGAGGAGACATGTACTGGAGAGACTTGGAGGGCTATTTTCATTGTCAGATAGTGTTTGTAATGTAATAGTGTAATGTAAAATGTTTTTCTTCCTCACTATTTCTGTGTTTTAAGATGGCTCTAGAGTTGACCAGTGACTTTGTGATTCCCAGTTTGGATTAGAGCTTAGTCTGTTTGTGCCCTCCTCTGCGCTGATTGAACAGCTTTAGCTTCTGTACGATGAGCCTCTACTCCCCATCCCAGTACTGCATCATTAATAGAGCCTAGTCTAATTAGAGTCTACAAGCAGAATAGCTCATATTTATAGACCATGTCCTCTAGGGCTGGGAATTGCCAGGGTCCTAACGATACGATATTATCATGATACTTGTGTGCCGTTTCTATATGTATTGCGATTCAATACTATGATTTTTATTGCAATATTCCAAACATATTGCTCACTATATGTCTGCTGCGGAGGGACAAGATGATGAAAAAAATACTGACATTTTGGTGCAGGTACAGTCGACTAGGGCGACTAATGCTGTGATATTACTAAAACGAAATGATATATCATCAAAAATAATACCCAGATTTGTATTTTTATCACTAATATCCTCTTCTTTAGAATCAATTCAGATATAGTTGATGTCTGGTTAGAGTGTAGTATTTCTCCTGTGATGTGACAGGAGCATTCAGCTGCTTGCTGCTGGAGGTCTATATTTATTGATGCACACTCAGAACCAGTTCATTAAAATCCCTTTAGCTAAGTCATACCCTGGGGTGTGTGTGTTAATGTATATATATGTTCAGCCATGTGTGTGCTATATATAAGTATTCTACGTTGGTGTACAGTACATTGAGACAAATGTGTTTTGTTTGTTCTGTTTACCATCTGTGTGCTATGCTGTTCTACAAAACAAGTTTATCAGTGGTCTCCACCGGGTTGGTGGAATCAATTGGACTTAATGGCCGTAGCTGTTTTGGTTTTTTCTCTCTCCCCTGATGGTCATTTTCCTAACCAGCTGCACTTTAGAGATCCTCTTCTGCTCCCAGATGCAGCTGCAGTACTTTGGACACGTTGCAGGAACCGATGGAGTTGGGGTGGTAGGGCTGTTTTATCAAGAGTTAAAGAGATACTTTAGGTCATGTGGACACTTGCTCGTCGAACATCTCATTCCAAAATGATGGGCATTAATATGGAGTTGTTCCTCCCCTTTGCTGCTATAACGGCCTCCACTCTTCTGGGAAGGCATTCCACTGGATGTTGGAACATTGCTGCAGGGACCTGCTTCCATTCAGCCACAAGAGCATTAGTGAGGTCGGGCACTGATGTTGGATGATTTAGGCCTGGCTCGCAGTCGGCGTTCCAATTCATTCCAAAGGTGTTCGATGGGGTTGAGGTCAGGGCTCTGTGCAGGCCAGTCAAGTTCTTCCACACTAATCTCAACAAACCATTTCTGTATGGACCTTGCACGAGGGAATTGTCATGCTGAAACAGGAAAGGGCCTTACTCAAACTGTTTGGCATAAAGTTTGAAGCACAATCATCACTAAAATGTCATTGTATGCTGTAGCGTTAAGATCTCCCTTCACTGGAACTAAGGGGCCCAGCCCGAGCCATGAAAAACATCACCAGACCATTATTTCTCCTCCACCAAACTTTGCAGTTGGCACTATGCATTGGGGCAGGTAGCGTTCTCCTGGCATCCGCCAAACCCAGATTCGTCTGTCGGACTGCCAGATGGTGAAGCGTGATTTATCACTCCAGAGAACACGTTTCCACTGAGTCCAATGGCAGCGAGCTTTACACCACTCCAGTCTACGCTTAGCATTGCATGTTGATCTTAGGCTTGTGTGCGTCTGCTTGGACATGGAAACCCATTTCATGAAGCTCCCAATGAACAGTTCCTGTGCTGATGATGCTTCCAGAGGCAGTTTAGAACTCTGTAGTTAGTGTTGCAACCAAGGGCAGATGATTTTTTATGCGCTACACGCTTCAGCTCTCTGTGGTTCTATGCGCTTGTGTGGCCTACCACTTTGCGGCTGAGCCGTTGTTGCTCCTAGACGTTTCCATGTCACAATAACAGCAGGGCAGAAATTTGACAAACTGACTTGTTGGAAATGTGGCATTCTATGATGGTGCCACGTTGAAAGTCACTAAGCTCTTCAGTAAGGCCATTATAGTGCCAATGTTTGTTTATGGAGATTGCATGGTTGTGTGCTCAATTTTAAGCACCTGTCCGCAACGAGTGTGGCTGAAATAGCCAAATCCACCAATTTGAAGTGGTGTCCACATACTTCTTGTGTATGTAGTGAATATCAACATAGTTTTATGGTGCAGGTGTGACAGGTATTACGTTGACATTTGGTTGTTGGGTGACTTTGGTTGTTTCTCTTCATGGCCCCACCCTGAGGAGAAGTTTGGGGCTTTTTACAACAGTCACCTGTCTCAAACTATCTCTGGCTCATGACAACAGCACCCAGCAACAATGACATCATTGTTCAGACTATGGTTGGCGAGAATACAACAACAACATCAGGAGTTAGATATTGAGCTAAAAGTTGGCACTTCTCCCATTGTTGTGTTCCGCTCATACAAGGAATCCAAGTAACTTTGTATGTTGTTCTGGAGATGTGTGGATTAGGTAGTAGTCTTGTCCACCAGCCGGCTCTTTAGAAATTAGCCTGGGGACGAGGTTAGGTAGCCATGGCATTAAAACAATAATCCTTCTCTTCATATCAGGTGAAGTTTCCTAACCACCTTCATCATTCTGACAGTTCCCATACATAGGTAGCAGAGCTAGCCCGTTGGCTAATGTTAGTGTGAATCACTGAGGGTTTTGTTGGGTGACACCTGTGCACGTAGCCGTCACCTTACCTACTTGTTGTCGGGATGGATGGAAGAGTAAACTATGTTGCTTTTCAGGTCTGTTTCGTCGGGCAACCTTGTCAGAAAAGGAAGGTTATTGCTGGAATGAGAGACATGTCTTTCTTGCACACCACACCTGCTGTTGAACACATTGGTGTATTTTTTGTTGTTGCCTTTTGCTGTATGTGTTGTCCTGTAAAATGATCCAGAGAACAGGGTATGTCTCACAAGGTCTCTAGGACTAAAACTACTACCTGCTCTTCTTGGTCAAAGGTTGGAAATCGGAGTCGGCATGATAAACTGTGTACCCAGGCTAGGATTCCCTTTTTTTGTAGGTCTGACTGCTACTCTCTGTCTCCTTTTGCCATCAAAGCAGTTTCAATTACACGTGTCATTTCATATAGCCGGCCATCGTCACAGTCCAGCTGCTGGTGAATAACCTGTGTGTGAAGTCCCATCTGTATCCTCCATCCTCTGATCAGTGTAAGAAAAGGAGTTTTTGAATTTTTGTCCAGGAAGGAATTTGATATTTATCCTTGTGTTCAGTATCTGTCATTGTTTGTGGGAGTTGCCCTTCATGCTGATCCATGATCAGTTTTACTTAGGTTATAGCCCTCAAGTTGTGACTTGTTGTGATCATATCTCTACTGAGCTGGATGTCAAATATTTTACCTGCTCTATTAGGTGGTTGGACACAGACCGTAGCCATCCAAGGAAAGTCTTTGCATACTGTACGCCTATACACCACACAACCATACCATCTTTGATGAGGATCCTAAACCATTTAATATTGACAATATAACTCATCAAAATGCATCACTTGCAGCTGCAAATTCCACCAGTCGCCCAAGACTCAAGCACCAGACACATTTTTGGAAAATCCTCACACCCCCTACGTACCTCCTATTTGACATCGAAATGTAAAACCATTGTAGCACGACTGTAGCCTGGCTGACGCGACCCATGTGCCTCACAGCAGAGGGAGAGCTGTGACCACACTGGTCTGGAAAGGAGGCTGTTTGTTTGATTGGTTCTCTCAAATATATATTTTTTACTTCGGGGTTGAGACCTCATTGTTTAGATTTGAAAATCCAACTTGTAATGAAAGTGGCCGGTGCTCAGGATCTCTGCATGTTTGAGTGAGAAAGACATAGAGAACCAAACAGTAAAAGCACAGCCCACTTTGTTAATGCATTGCGCCGACAACATCAAAGAGTCATTCCAGACTCTGAAGTCAGGAGAACTTTGAGAGTTAGGTGTTAGCCAGACTAGCATGAGCAGTGTGGTAAAAGTCATCTGGTGGAGCAGGGAGTCTTTTCCATGTGTTGGCTATCCATTACCTCTGTCTGGGCCTGTGACAGCCTTAATACTTGGAACAGTGTTACGAACACAGCTTGCCTTGGGAAGCTCCTTTTAAAGCCCAGCCTTGGCAAAACTTCTATCTCTTACTTTCGTCGCTCACGTTCTATCTTGATCCCTCACTCAACCTCTCGTCCTCTTTGACTTTCCTCAACTCTCTCTTTCTGATCTCTCTTTTTATTCCATTGTCCTTTCTTCCAGCTTCTCTCCTTTTACTGTCTGTGCCTGTCCCTCTTCTTCTCCGTCTCCCTTTGTCCCTTTCCTTCTCTCTCTGGTTAAGATGTCCTGTATTACAGTGCAGGTGTCAGGAGCTCGTCATCAGTGATTTTCTCCGCTGATTTCAGTGGAGCTGGAGCTCAATATTGTCTCCTACAAAGTCTCCTCCTCGTTGTCGGGTAGCCTGGGCTTCAAGGGGGCGCAGAGTCTGTTAGACTGCAGCAGGGTTACATTTGCCACCAGCGCACGGACGCTAACCCAGTTATGTTTAACAGCTGTCTGTACTGTAACACAATCCCCCTCTCCTCCCTCCTTCTCCCCATCTCATTGTTTCTTCCTCCTGGTCGTGACTTGGTCTGCTGCATTTATCTCCTAAGGCCCCTGGACACCTGGCGCATCTCATCTGATATATAATTAATAGTCCTGACGCTTTGAAGTCAGTGATGCCATGATGCAGTGCATTGCGTTGCCTGGCAAAGTCAATTAAAGGCAAAAGACTGGCCAGCACTTACCTGATTCCCTCTTTTTCTCACTATTTTCCCCCCTACTGTTTTTATTATTCAGACCTGGATCCCACAATGCTCGGAAGTGCTGCCGCACATGACTGTTTTTGCCAGTGTGATCTGAATAGAGGCTGATTTTGCTTGTCTGTGCAGATAAAACTGCTGGGAAAGAGAAGAGCCTTTGGGAAGCTGGGTGTCGTCCTTAGTTTAGCAGCGAAGGGCAAATGTATTCATCGCACTCTGTAGTTTTCCCCTTGTTCTCTTTGTTGTACGTTTTCTTCTGAACTGCCTCGGCTGCCTGTCTCTGACCAGACTCAGCCGTGACCTTTTTACCCTCCCATGAGGGCAGAAAAGTGGTGATGTACTGCTTAATGATGTAATTGACTCATTCTGCTCTTTGTTTCTCTGCTTTCATCCACACATGCTCAGATGCTGGTAGACGGAGCCCTGTACAGTTAGATTAAAGGGGAGGATACTGTATACCAGTTCTGATTTATGTCCCCTCAGTGGTATAGGGTTAACCTCTAATTCCTCCCAAACCCGGATCCGGGAGCACCCCCAACAGTAAAAAAGCTGACTAGCATAGCCTAGCATAGCGTCACAAGTAAATACTAGCATCTAAATATCATTAAATCACAAGTCCAAGACACCAGATGAAAGATACACTTCTTGTGAATCCAGCCATCATTTCTGATTTTTAAAATGTTTTACAGGGAAGACACAATATGTAAATCTATTAGCTAACCACGTTAGCAAAAGACACCACTTTTTTTACTCCACCAGTTTTTTACTCCATCAGTAGCTATCACAAATTCGACCAAATAAAGATATAAATAGCCACTAACCAAGAAACAACTTCATCAGATGACAGTCTGGTAACATATTTATTGTATAGCATATGTTTTGTTAGAAAAATGTGCATATTTCAGGTATAAATCATAGTTTACCATTGCAGCCACCATCACAACTCTCACCAAAGCGACTAGAATAACTACAGAGAGCAACGTGTATTACCTAATTACTCATCATAAAACATTTCTTAAAAATACACAGCGTACAGCAAATGAAAGACACAGATCTTGTGAATCCAGCCAATATTTCAGATTTTCTAAGTGTTTTACAGCGAAAACAGAATATAGCGTTATATTAGCTTACCACAATAGCAAACATTACAACAACATTGATTCAAGCCAAGCATAGCGATAACGTATAAACCACAAATATATTAATTTTTTCACTAACCTTCTCAGAATTCTTCAGATGACAGTCCTGTAACATCATATTACACAATGCATATAGAGTTTGTTCGAAAATGTGCATATTTAGCGGCACAAATCGTGGTTATACAATGAGAAAAGTTGCCAAGCTGCCCAGAAAATGTCGGGCGCCATCTTGGAGAGGCACCTATTCTAATCAATAAATAATCATAAACTTGACTAAAAAATACAGGGTGGACAGCAAATGAAAGACAAATTAGTTCTTAATGCAATCGCTTTGTTACATTTTTAAAATTAACGTTACTGCGCAATACAGCGTGCGCTAAAGCAAGGCTACACTGAAATTAATGGCGGCTTATGCATTTAAAATTTTTCAACAGAACAATGATTTATCAGCATAAATAGTTCTTACTTTTTGATGAACTCACATCAGAATCTTGGGAAAGGTGTCCTTTGTCCAGAACAATCGTCTTTTGGTTGAAAGATGTCCTCTTGTCCTGTCGAAATCGCCCCTAACGTTAGCCATGTGCCGGAAAGGTGTCCAACTCTTGAAAGCGCGTCACAAAGAAATGCCAGAAAATCGCAATAAACTGATGTAAATTGCTATAAGTCGGTTTAAATTAACTACCTTATGATGTCTTTAACACCTATAACGAATAAAAACATGACCGGAGATATAGAACTACTAAAACGAAAGCGTTTGCAGGACGCCATTGTGATGTCTTCTTGCGTCAGGCGCACCGTTGAAAAGGACGGTACTTCCGTTCCACGGTCTTATATAGGGTCCCAGATTGCGCAATCCACTCCATTCAAATTCTCCCCGCTTACTGACATCTAGAGGAAGACCTATGCAGTGCATGTAGCCCGATGGCTTACATGGGGACTTATAAACTGACCTCAGAACAGGGACCTCGATTTCTGAAATCTCACTCCCTGACAGGAAATGTGCTGCAGAATGAGTTCTGTTTCACTCAGAGAAATAATTCAAACGGTTTTAGAAACTAGAGAGTGTTTTCTATCCAATAGTAATAATAATATGCATATTGTACGAGCAAGAATTGAGTACGAGGCAGTTTAATTTGGGAACTCATTTTTACAAAGTCGAAATAGCACCCCCCATAGGCTCAAGAGGTTATTAAAGGGCTTCTTAAAACCTGCGTTTTCCTGGCATTCTGATGTCATGTAGTCATGGGGCAGCTGGAATGGGTAGAGGTGATCTAAGCAGGGTATTTGTTAGGGCTGGGAATTGCCAGTGACCTCACAATAACAAATGATGATGATACTATACAGGGCATTTGCAAAGTATTCAGACCTTGACTTTTTCTACATTTTGTTACCTTACATCCTGTTTCTAAAATTGATTAAATACATTTTTTTCCCTCATCTAGCTACACACAATACCCCATAATGACAAAGCAAAAACAGGTTTTTAAACATTTTTGCACATTTATTTACGTAAGTATTCAGACCCTTTGCAATGAGACTCGAAATTGAGCTCAGGTGCATCCTGTTTCAATTGATCATCCTTGAGATGTTTCTACAACTTGATTATAGTCTCCTTGTGGTAAATTCAATTGATTGGACATGATTTGGAAAGGCACACACCTGTCTATAAAAGGTCCCACAGTTGACAGTGCATGTCAGAGCAAAAACCAAGCCATGAGGTCGAAGGAATTGTCTGTAGAGCTCTGAGACAGGATTGTGTCGAGGCACAGATCTGGGGAAGGGTACCAAAAAATGTCTGCAGCATTGAAGGTCCCCAAGAACACAGTGGCCTCCATAATTCTTAAATGGAAGAAGTTTGAAGCCACCAAGACTCTTCCTAGAGCTCGCCACCCGGCCAAACTGAGCAATCGGGGGAGAAGGGCCTTGGTCAGGGAGGTGACCAAGAACCCGATGGTCTCTCTGACAGAGCTCTAGAGTTCCTCTGTGGAGATGGGAGATTCTCTGGTCTGATGAAACCGAGATTGAACTCTTTGCCTAAATGCCAAGCGTCACGTCTGGAGGAAACTTGGCATCATGTCTACGGCGAAGCCTGGTGGTGGCAGCAGCATGCTGTGATGTTTTTCAGCGGCAGGGACTGAGAGACTAGTCAGGATCGAGGGAAAGATGAACGGAGCAAAGTACAGAGATCCTTGATCGGGCGGGGCTTGCGGGCGCGTCCTCTGTCTGGTGGGGTGGGGCTTGTGGGCGGGCGCGTGCTCTCTGTCTGGGGTGGGGGCGAGAGCGGGCTCTGTCTGGGGGGCGGGCGAGGGAGCGCACGCACCCTCTCTGGCACGCTCGCTCGCTCTCAACGGTGGAGAGATGGCTCTGAGTCACCTGCCAACCATGCTCCACCTGTGGTGACATTTTAATGCAAAATGTGCAGAGGGAGGGGAAATGGAGAGCAGAATCTCCTCACGTGGTCGGCCTGGCTTGACTAGCTTGAGGGGCTTGGCATTACACAGCTGGATATCTTTTCCTGCTGTCTATGGCAGTGGTTGTGGTACGAAACATATGCATCTGTGCTCTAATGTTGATTTTGGTCAAGTTCCATTTTTTTCCCATTATGTGCCAGTTAGTGTCTCATGTGTTCTCATTACGTGTATTGTAAAGAATACCCCACCAGCAGTGTGTTTTCCTCTGAGTGCTGCACCTAATTGAATCGTACAGCTCTTAATGTGACAGCTCTTGACTTGCGGGTTACTGAACGTGGGACGAATAGCTCTCGTAAGTGCTTTTATCCGACAATACAATTAATTCCCAGGGCAGATATATTTTTCTAAACTGAGGTTTTATGCCTTTTATTGTGTTGTGCATATTTCCGTTATACTATCCCGATAAGGATACATCAACAGGTAAACAGAGGAGTTGTCATATTGTAAATTATGGCATTTCTTCTTTAGCATGTAAACAGTCTCTGTGCTGCTCAGTGATTTAGTCATCCATAGTGAGATTAGTCTTGTTGAGGTATTGAAATGTTTCTGTCCAATCACGGGTTCCATAGTCATCGCCTATATAATTAATACAAGTGTTTATGGGTTCATGAGTGAGGTGGGGTCCTGATTATGACCATGCATCTGCAGGGGCAGCCCTGCTCTGTCTGTTACTGACTGTGTCCTTGCAGTTGACCTGTTACTCACTACCGTTCCCATGGCGAACCAACCGCCGCTTAACATGCAGTGAGGTCTGGAATCACTCCTCTCTCTACCGCCCACCCTTGCCACACACGCATCTGTTCTGTCAGCCCTTCTGGGGCTTTATGGAAGGGGAAAGTAGTATCATTAGAGGTGGAGTCGATAACCTCTCTAAAGGTTAGTCTAAGATTAGGATTATGGGTCTGGTAATCTGACCCTAAATATGTGGTTAAGGACAACTTTGACCTCAAAATGATACAGTGACTCAGAGTGGTTGGTTTCTATGGTTTAATCAGCCAGGGTTGTAGGGGCTATCACATGGTTAATCCTCTCTGACTGTGCTGAGTGACTGCTGATAACAAGCATGGAGTAGCCAGTACAGGAGGGGTGTGTGTGTCCAGATGAATGTTGTTGGCTGAAGGTTGTGTGTGGGAGAGGGTGATTACGAACCTGTGTTGACGAACCTGTCATCAGGAGCAATGCCATACCCTCAGTGCTCTTTCCATACTGTACATGAAAACTGTTACATAAGCACTGCTGATTCTGGTCATATCTGTTCATTTTCAGACAATGGGTCCTCTTTTTTTTAGTTTTGTAGTTTTATAATCTTCACCTGCAGAAAGGGAGACTTCCTGTCAACGTGTGTGTCATAACTCCATGGCAATGCCTTGTTAAGCCTCATTAATACGCTCCGAAACACCGCTAATTCTGCCTGGTTATTATGATATGTCTATTTTGGAGGGAGACAGATGAGGGGGGTGGGGGGTGGAGAGAGAATAAGAGGGAGAGGAGAAGAAAGCTCTGCTGAACTGAGGCCAGCTGTGTGTGTGTGTGTGCGCACTGATTTCATCTTCTCCAAACGTGATCTTCATTTAACAACTGTCTGCCTGCAAGGTGAGGGGTGGGGTGAGAGCCTGTTGCTAGGTTACCCCTCCACCACTGTGAGAAGCCGGATTCCGCATCAGCAGTCGTTCACATCAGTGCTAGGCTAGCATGGAGCAGCAGCATCGCTGACTCGCAGCACCCATCCAGCACTTCATCATGAGTCACTGACTTTTTAAGAAGGGGGCAACATGAATCCGAGAGGGTGGTAGAGAGAAAGGTGGACGGCGGGACGGACTGCACCGCCCTGAGTCTGGCAGCAGTAACGGTGAGCGTTGGGCGCTGAGCTGAGTCAAGGGGAGTGTCGAGGGGGAGGGGGGGGCTGGGGGAGAGCCATGCAGCTCCACACCTCCACACACCGCAAGGCTTCCAGCTTCATCCTTAATGAAAGATCATGCTGCTTGTCTTCCAAAATGGACATCTACCGGTACGTACTGTAGCCTGCCTACTTTCTGTACTGTATAGTCTAATATAGTACTAGATTCCTCCTCTCTACGTCGGAGAATCTTTTTGGGGTTTTCTCTCAGTACAGAATGTGCCCTGCAGTCGTGTCTTCCTCATCAAATAAACTGTTGCATATTTTTCATGCAGAGCCTCCAGGCTTGTGGCATCTTAAACACAGCTTGAAGGGTTGGACAGGAACGGTTTCACATGAAGCCTTGTTCTATGAAATAGGTGAAGAGTTTGGTCCATTAATATCTAAATTCTTCCGTTATTCCTCTGGTATGACATGGCGTTATATATATTTCCTGACGCGGATGTTGATGTTACTAGAAGTAGTTCTCAGATGCTGCTGTTTCTATGCTCATTGTATCGTTCTCCTGCCTAGCTCCCCAACGAGCAGTGGACATGTACACTACTTAGTCTGGCTGCCGGAACATTAAGCAAACCATAAACATCAAGTTAAGCAAAGGAGAATCCTCATCAAATATTAATATCAATTCCTTCACATATCTGCTCTATGTGCACTGAGCGTATTTAGCCTCTGCCTACTGGGGGCTGAAGCAAAATCATAATTTCAAACGGCATATACAGTACCAGTCAAAGGTTTGGACACCTACTCATTCCAGGGGTTTTCTTTCTTTTTTCCCCCTTTTTTTAACTGTTTTCTACATTGTAGAATAATAGTGAAGACCTCAAAACCATGAAATAACACATGACATTAATCTGATGATTTATGTATCAAATCAACTAACTAGGTTTAATTTTTACTCAAATTAAATGAATCATGTAACAACTCATTAGGATTTGTGGCACCACGGAAGTTGTTTAACGAGTTACCATCTCCCGAATTAAACTCTAGATGATATATATTGATAAGTATTAATCATTACCTCATATTGGTCTCATAATTAGCATACTCATTGCATCTGCACAAACCCCAGCTTTACTGATCATTCCGTACCACACACATTGATTTAATTATTTAGTAACTAAATGATAACATATATATATATATATATATATATTACACACACACGGTATAGGTTATTGATTAGAAACTTAGTCCGCTAGGAACCTGTTTTGATCGTATTAACAGCATGACTGCTTGTTTATCAAAAGAGGGTGAAATGGAGGGGGGGAAAAGGGAGAAAGAGAACACTTATACACTTGAAGCTACGCTCACAGTAATCATAATACTTTACCCCTGAACCGCCACCTGTTTGGAGTAAGAGATAATGAATGTATTTATGTGGTTGAATGTCTTCCTTCGTTGTTTATCTCTGTTGGACCCAGGCCTTTGTGGAAAGGGTTCTGTTATTCCTTCTCCCGAGCTCTTAAGTGTAAGGCTCTGATTTATCTACAAGAGGTCACAATGTCCTCCTTAGTTGGCCATGGCTTCAATGCCTTGTCCTGTAGTCTGAAGCAGAACTAACAGGATGGTGTTTACTTTCACTCGTTCTGGAAGAGTGGTCCTCTGAAGACAGCTAATCAGCCGTGTCGATGATCCCCAGTGGGGTGATACGAGCAGTGTAGTAGACAACGGTTTGAAGAGAATAACAGGATGGTCCTACTTAAAATCACTTTCTTATATACAGTACTTAGAACAGCTACTCAGCTGTAACATTGATTGTTAGAGAGGCTACTTTGTCATCTTCACCTCGTGTTGATTTTCAGGGTTGTAACCAATGGAGACCGACACTGCAGCTAGAGTCCTTCTGGTCTGATATGTTAATTCTCAACTCATCCTTTATACTCTGGTAAAAAGGGGGTGTTCTGTCATGCTGACACACTCTCTGAGCTCCCTCGGGCGTGGCTACTTACTTAGGCAAAGTATCATCAAAACTATGATCTCGTTAGGAATGTGATTTTAGTTTTCTATCTTAACAAAAATACTCTGTGTCCTTGATATTTCCTACACAACGTAAAGGATGAAAACCTGACATATGCAGTGTGTATAGTGTTCAAGGAACAATATTCCTGTTATAACGTTGAAATAAATGTTTCATGACATCACAAAATAGACATTAGTTTTCCATAGACCATCTTTCATCATTCCCCACATTCAGATGTTAGGAATATTGTTCCAGTGTCCGGCCGTGATTGGGAGTCCCATAGGGCGGCGTGCAATTAGCCCAGCGTTGTCCGGGTTTGGCCGGTGTAGGCCGTCATTGTAAATAAGAATTTGTTCTTAACTGACTTGCCTAGTTAAATAAAAAATTGGCGACTTAAGAATTTTTGGTTGTGGAAAAAAAAGTCTCTGTTAGAAAGTTACATTCCAATCACCAATACTAATGGGTAAAAAGAGTCCTTAGCGGCATACAATTTACGTCGGGGCGTGAGGTGTCACAAAACCCACACATCAATCCCCCCTCCCCTCTGCGTTGAAGAGTCCAGTCCATCATTAATTTAAGACCTGTAGGTCAGTCAATCCGGAAAATGTCAAGAACTTTGAAAGTTTCTTCAAGGGCAGTCGCAAAAACCTTCAAGCACTATGATGAAACTGGCTCTCATGAGGACCGCCAGAGGAAAGGAAGACCCAGAGTTACCTCTGCTGCAGAGGATGAGTTCAATAGAGTTTCCAGCCTCAGAAATTGCAGCCCAAATGAATTGGGTTCAAATAACAGACATATCTCAACATGAACTGTTCAGAGGAGACTGTGTGAATCAGGACTTCATGGTCAAATTGATGCAAAGAAACCTCTATTAAAGGACACCAATAAGAAGAGACTTGCTTGGGCTAAGAAACACGAGCAATGGACAATAGACCGGTGGAGATCTGTCCTTTTGGGTTCCAACCACCGTGTTTTTGTGAGACAGAGTAGGTGAACGGATGATCTCTGCTTGTGTATTTTCCACCGCGAGGCATGGATGTTGAGTAACAACACAAACAACGTGGCCAGTCAACCCTGAGACAAAAACCAGTGGTGTCCAGCCTGTTCCCATGTAGCCCAACAGGGCCTGTTCTGTTAGCCATGGGGGTGGTGGTAGATTTGATGGCTGTGTTCCATATGAACTCCTCTCGGTGACTGGCTGAATGGCAGCCCACAGCGCCCAGTAGGGTAAAACACCTCCAGAGGAGGAACTGGTCCAAGTTTGCACTAACCTGCCACTTTCTCACCGTCCCGCTAGCCACCCTTCAAACGCCTGATGAGGTTGGCGTGTTCACAAACACAGTGCTGCTGCTGTCACTCACACAGAAGCTAGCAGTGTGTTCACAAGGCTGGAGCCTCTGGAGGGTTGAGGCTGCACGCAAACTAAGTTTCCCCTCAAACACATTCTGTATGACATGTTTTTCTTTCAGTTACCATGTCATCGTTTTGCAGTCTCATTCCGTTTATGTGGAACCTGTTTGGTTTGTTTCTGCTTTTTGATTGAGTTATGATCCTTCACACCTGGTGAGTGCAGAGGGAGTACACATAGTGCAGTTTTGGTATGACAACACTGTATTACAATGTCTCTCCCACACCTCTCTACTAGAACCTCTTGCAGTTAGAACCCCAGACAGACCTCAAATACAATTTTATTTGTCACATGAGCCGAATACAACTTTACCGTGAAATGCATACTTACGAGCCCTTTATCAACAATGCAGAGTTAAAAATGAAGACAAATTTGCTAAGAATAAAAAAGGAAATAGTCTATTTTGTGTTACTACAGTATGTGGAACCTGTTTGGTAGCACCGGTACCGAGTGCAAGTGTACGAGGTAGAGGTAATTGTGCTAATATGTACATGTAGGTAGGGGTAAAAGTGACTAGGCAATCAGGATTTGATAATAGCAGCAGTTTATGTGAAGAGTTGTAAAGGCTGTCCCCGACCCCCAAAAAATTAATCTTAGTCGACTGAAAGTCATCTGTTCTTTCGAACAATCTATTTGGTTAAAAATTAACGTATTTTTCCATATATAGACACCCATGTGTTAAAAAAAAAAAAAAAATCAGCTTGTCGGGCGCCAGAGATCTGGATAAACATTTAAAACATTTTAACTTGACAACTATTCTCCTGCTGGCTTTCGCAGATTCTGCCATTACTCTCCTGAAGTTGCCGGTAATGGGCTACACGAGGAGTCGGCAATGTTTTTCATGTGGAATGCCAATTTATCTTACCACTTATACCGATCTGCGTGCCAAGTATGTTTTTTTTAATGCACATTTTCATGATAGTTTCATTTAATTTATAATAATATCTTTATCTCAATCATTGTCACGTTTTTAATCAAAATTCTATCCAAAGCTAAATGATACAAAAACCTAAAGTAACTTATATTGCCAACTATGTAAAAATAGCCTACATAAAGCCAACAAATAAAAATATTGTAGCCTGTAGATAGAAAATATCCAGATTTTTTGAAAAAAAGATTTAAAAAATCCAATAAATCACATTGGCTACACATGGCCTGTCTGCAACAAACTTGAAACGTATCAACTATTAACTTGGGTCTGGCTCAGAGACTTGTGCTAGCAAACTTGCAGCATTGTATAAAATATTCTGGGCCCTCAGTTTCCTACCCAGTGAGCTCGGGACAGACACCGATTGTAGGCTATTTGCTCAAGGGATAAGAAGCAGGACTTGGGCAGGAGCTCACTGGAGCTGAGTACCGTCACCTCCCAGTTTTCTACTGCTTGAGCTCCTGTTCCTCTTGTAGAATATTCGTTCAAAAGTATTGTGGCGCTCCTGTACCTAAATATAAACAGCACCAGCACCAAAAATGAGTAATCAGTTAGGCCGATTTTATGACGTTTCCACTGGATCAGAGCATGACATTTTTCCCTTTCACACTGAGTGGTTATCGAAAGGGAGAGAGCTGGAAAGATTTTAAGTACATTTGAGGAACTATTGTCATTCTCAATGGATGTTAAAACAGACTTTGTTTGCTTGCTGTTTTGAGGTGAAGGAAACATTACTTTGAGAAGATCCACAGGTCGGTCATTAGTGGTGGTGTGTTAAGCCAATCAGAAATACTATCAGATCCCCAAATGGGCACATTTCTATACCTACATTTGTGTTCAGGCCAGGTAGCCTATACGCCTACTTCTATGCATGCACATTGTTACTCAACATGGACAGGAGCGCCCCAAACAAAGACTCAGTTGACAACTCGTAAATGGAATGAAATAAATCCAAACTTGTTTCTCACAAGTGTAGACTGTAAAATTCTCAAAAGACTGGAAAAATAATATTGAATGCATTAAACAAATACATTTTATTTAACTAGGCAAGTCAGTTAAGAACAAATTCTTATTTTCAATGACGGTCTAGGAACAGAGGGTTAACTGCGTTGTTCAAGGGCAGAACGACAGATTTTTACCTTGTCAGCTTGGGGATTCGATCTTGCAACCTTTCGGTTACAAGTCCAACGCTCTAACCGCTAGGCTACCTTACCATAACCAAAGTAACAAACGTATATTACAAAAAATAGGAATGAATGGTACATGTACTACTGGTGATGTACAGAATGTAAAAGGGGAATTGATTTACACTAACAATCAAACACAAACAATGAATGTGCACAAATTGGCGGGAGAGAGCGTATTCTGGACAGAGAAGTGCATGGTCAAGCCGATGTCTGCATTGGTCATGTTGCATTTATGGTAATATGGCCTCAGCAGAATTTAGGGCGGAGCAGTGAAAAGCTGTTGTCAATGAAGTGAGTTTGTGTTTATACATGATATACTGCCCCACCTACCGTCAACCAATCATGTCAATGGAGCCCTCCACATTGTTACAGAATTTGGGAGGCGCATGGTGACGCGGTACTGAGCTCAATTTGGCCTCTGTAGGCTCCACAATTGTCACACCCTCCACATGGAGCCTCCGACCACCTTTTCGGATCAAGCATGAATTGGCTTTTAGTCCTCAATGGATTAGTTCACTGAGATGGGCGCAAGTGTGTGTGTGCGTGTGTGTGCATACACACACAATGCATTCAGAAAGTATTCATCCTCCTTGACTTTTTCTACATTTTGTTACATTACAGCCTTATTCTGCAATGGATGAAAAAAAAAAATGCTCATCAATCTACATACAATACCCCATAATGGAAAAAGAGAAAACTGTTAAATATATATTTACATAATTATTCAGACCCTTTGCCATTTAAGTTGAAATTGAGCTCAGGTGCATCCTGTTTCCATTGATCATCCTTGAGATGTTTCTTCAACTTGATTGAAGTCCACCTGTGGTCAATTCGATTGATTGGACATGATTTGGAAAGGCACACACCTGTCTATATAAGGTCCCACAGTTGACAGTGCATGTCAATGCAGGAGTGGTTTCGGGACATGTCTCAATGTCCTTGAGTGGCCCAGCTAGAGCCCGGACTTGAACCTGATCGAACATCTCGGGAGAGACCTAAAAATAGCTGTGCAGCGGCGATCCCCATCCAACCTGACAGAGCATGAGAGGATCTGCAGAGAAGAATGGGAGAAACTCCCCAAATACAGGTGTGCCAAGTTTGTAGCGTCATACTCAAGAAGACTCTAGACAAGTTTTTTTGGGCTTTCCGCAAATGTGAATGGGGGCGTGCTCTGCCCTCCTAATCCGGTAGTCCATCGGCACCTTTTTTGTCTTGCTGACGTTGATTGGGACGTTGTTGTCCTGGCACCACACTGCAGGTCTCTGACCTCCTCCCTATAGGCCGTGTCATTCTCGTCGGTGATGTGGCCTACCACTTCCGTTTTGTCGGCAAACTGGTGTTAAAGTCGTGGGTGAACAAACCTGCACAGGGTTTATTCTGCCACTCCCCAGGGGTTCAACCTGGAGCTGATTACCATGGTACTGTCAAAGCTCAGACCAATTACAGCCAATCAAAGGCAGCTACCTGTTGCTCACACCAGTGAAGGACCCAGTAATCTAGTGGTCCCATGGGTCCTCTGTGTCCTATGGGGAATTACTTCATTAGGGTGGAACTGAATCCACAGGGATGGGCTGTGTTCTTCACAACTGCTACTACAGTACAAGATTAAGAAAGGTTTTTCCCTGGAAAGGTACATTTTTGGAATTTATGACTAGCTTACTTGGACCTTACTCCATGTCACTTGAGTCCTGTGTGGCTCTGTGTTGAAAGTGTTGATCATGAATGTACCAGTTAACACGCTTGCTCCGATGAACGAGAGCTGGTACTGACCCTTGTCATCTGACCGGAAGATTGCATCACATGTACTGAAAATGTCACACGTTCAGAATGTGGCTTCACAGAAGGTAATAAAGTTGTGCCCAATTTCCACTTATCTCCTGAAAGCAAACAAAGGCCTCCTGTTTTCCAGTTGAGCTACATTTCAGATTTGAATTGTGCTTTGTGATCGCCTCTGCTGCATGAGCCCCAGTATGAACAGCTCACAAAGTCATCATTATGAAGGTATTAATGGTCAGTCAACTGTCCCATTTTAGAGTGTTCCAGTCTGTGTGTCAGCGGCTGAGGGCAGGCCTCCCCTGCCTCGTAAATACAGCCCATATAGTTTAGCCTCAGCCAGCTCAGAGATGTCACCTCAGCAGCTGGCCCGCCTGAATGTTTTTACAGTGATGCCTCACATTGTCCTGCCTATCAAGCAGCATGAATGAACATTGTCTCTCTCGCTCTCTCTCTTCCTCTCCCTGTCCCCCCCCCCCCCCCCCCCCCCTTTGCTCTCGCTGTCTATCCCACCAAATCTGCTTGTGTTATGCATGACTCATGGCAGTGAGTGGTGTGTATTTTTAAGCTGTTGGTCCGCTCCCTCTGTGTTATACTATGTTTGGTTGGTGGTGAGGAGTGGGCTCCCTCTGTGTTATACTATGTTTGGTTGGTGGTGAGGAGTGGGCTCCCTCTGTGTTATACTATGTTTGGTTGGTGGTGAGGAGTGGGCTCCCTCTGTGTTATACTATGTTTGGTTGGTGGTGAGGAGTGGGCTCCCTCTGTGTTATACTATGTTTGGTTGGTGGTGAGGAGTGGGCTCCCTCTGTATGGCTGGCGTCAGAGCGGAGGTAAGAGGTGAGGTAGGGTGTTGGCGGTACGTATGGCAGGACCAGGAAAACAGCTGCTGGTGATTGACTGTGTGTGAAAGGAGGATAATCAGACTGCAGGATGTAATGACTGAGTACAACAGTTGTGATCTTACGTTCTCACTCCCTCACCACCCGTGGACATGCATGCAAGCATAGTGACACACACACACACACACACACACACACACACACACACACACACACACACACACACACACACACACACACACACACACACACACCAAGGCAATAGGTCAATCCCTCTTATCTGATGCTCTCCAAGCCTGTGTGTGACTGTGTGAAATAGTGAGAGCGATGAATGGTTTAGTCTGGGTGTCTCGCTCTTTCCCAGCTATGGGGAAGCAGCCAGGGATCCAAACCAAAACCCACCCACCTACACAGTGTTGCTAAGGCGATGGCTGTAGTTTGGAGAAAATTTGTGAAGCGCCAATGAAGGATTGCGACTAGTGAGGGAGGGGGCTCACTGCACATTTCCACAACATGCCCCCCTTCAACCAGTCTTCCTTATTACTAGTTTCACATGGTGTGAAAGGTCTGAGGGAGATTTCATGTGAATGAAAAGGAATCCATTTTCTGCACTCTTTCCACTGAGAATGTTCCTTCTGCACTGTGACATGCTGTGGAGGGGGTTGAGAGCGACACGCACACCTTGTCTTTTAGGGACATCAGTACAACTGTCAGCCGTTTAAGAGAACAGCTTGAACTTGGAAACGACTGACTGTACTGTTCAGTGTTCATGTAGTGCTACTCCTGACAATCAAGGCTTTCTCTTTCCATCTCTATTACATGATTTAGTCTGTTTAGAAAAATGTGGTGTGTTCATGGTATTTCATTCTTACACTGGGATTTACAGTGCATTCAAGGATAACAAGACCACAAAGTGTTCCAATGCTTCTGCTGGAAACGATCCTGGCTACAGAGCGCTGTGTTATCTAGCCAACTCTTATAACGATCTGCCTCTGACTATTGTTGTCATGCCAGACATGTTTGCCAAAGCTATACAGATGGTCCAGACTATCACCAAACCATCTATGAGTCATATGAATTCCTTATTGATGACATACAGATGTAGGATCTTAATTTGAGCCGGTTTGCTACAGTAGGAAAATAATCCTGCAGCAACAGGGAACGTGGATTATAATTAATGGACATTTTTGTAGGGGTTGATGGATACATTTTTCGTAAGGGAAAATCAAGTCTCAAATACACTACACGTTCTCGTGCAACAGGGTGATCAAATTAAGATCTTACCTCTGTAATCAGTCGGGTGTCTTTTTAAATTGAATACAAGCTGAAGAGGAGTGGGAGGTTGAGGTCTTTCAGTGATTAGCATACTAGCTTTAGCCTGCTAGCGTTAGCCTTGATACTGGACCTCCATTCATTTCTCAGCAGGGGTCTGGTGGTCACAGTCCAACACCTCTAACTACACTGGGCCTCTAACAGTCTGAACAACAGCAGGCTTCTGGCACCACCATCAGTGAGTTTACAGCAGTGACATTTCTCACGCCTCCCCTTCTGCTCTTCTACCATAGCTGAGAGGAATCCACAGTATTATTTCTGTCTGCTATAGGTCTGGAGCTGTGGAGAAAGTGTTAAAACGTAGGAGTGTTTAAACTACCTCTGTGAGCTGTTTGCTGAGCAAATGAAGGCATATCACGTTTTGTGCTCTGAAGGAAGCATTCTAGGAACAGAACAGTCCGCTCTCTGGTCACATGTTGAGTTAAGGGTACCGTTGCATCCCATCTCTAGCCAGCAGTACTCTGGTGTCAGGCTAGGCTAGCCCTGAGATTCTGCTCCTCCTCATTCACTGTGTGAGGGACACTGCAAGCAAGTAGCCCCCTGAGTAGGGGCCAGGTTCTGGTTTTCAGGCAGTGGAGGCTGGAGTATGTTCACTCTGCTGCACGGGAGGCCCATGTGGGGAAGTGTGCTGTGCTGCTGCACTATCAGCTGTGTGTGTTTCAGCCAGTGGTGGATCAAAGTGTTCTAGGCTAGCCCCAGTGGGGTGTGTGTGTGTCCCTTAGGAGTCTTCACTCTGGCTCTACAGGACTCTGGGTCCAGTTGAAGTCTTGAACCATAACCTTGACCCACACCAGTCCCTCAACACACTTTATATACCACTGCCTGTGGACCTCCCATCCATCCCCTCCCCTAATGCCTTCCAGATGGACTGGAAGAATTATTTTCTTTCCCCTCACTGACATGTGGTTACGTGTAATCACGTCAGGCAGAATGCTGAACTGACAAATCAATATTGCTTTGGTTGACTTTCCAGGTAAATGAGCCCTCGTTACATTTACATATCAGTAATTTAGCAGACGCCTTCATTGGAGGTGGTTTCTGTCACAGTGACTGACATTCTATTCACGATTTGTCCGGTAACTGTGGCTACTCATGTTTTTTTGTTTTCCATTTTCAAACAAACAATTAGACTTGGTTTTAGTACTACTATATTCTTCTCATTCCCTGCACATTTCCCTTAGTGTGGTATTTTGACTGCTTAACTGACTGGTTCTAGTTAGCAGTTAGCGGCTAATTGAGTTGTACAGCCTTCCTGTGTCCATACCTGGATGCCTCTTCCCCCTTGCTAGCTATGTCTGCATTGGGCAGTAAATCTGCCCCAGTGTTGAGTGTCCGTTGGATGCTGCAGTTGTGGGCGCCTGTCTCCCGTCACTGCTCCATGAACAGCAACCCATCCCTCAACCCTGCCCTCTTCCCTGGCCCTCTCATCCAGCCACACAGAGCAGACCATGCTGGCCATGGAAATTCAGAGCTAAGTCCAAAACAAACAAGTTCTATCTAGATCTATACAGAGGCTCAGAACATGAGTTGTGGGGAAAAAAACATTGTCCTTCGTGTTTCTTTTGTCATACTTTGTTTTGTTTAGATTTACAGGGTTCGTCCTCGGATTTAGTTTTGAGTATAGAGCATAGTTCAGCCGCTTGTTAAAGCAAACATGGCATTAAAACTGCGGACTGATTCCTAGGCCAACATTCCTGTTTGTTTAGCCCTAACCACTGCATGCGAGTACACCATTTAAGGCTCAGGGTTGCTCTGCTCTCTCTGTGGCAATGTGGACAATCAGAAACCACACAACCATCGACCGAGGCCTCCCTGTGGTGTAGCGCCTACGGGGGGCAGAGGAAGGGCTGTCGGTCTGCCCCAGGGGAGACTGACTGATTGACTGACGAGTCTGAAGGAAATCCTGAAAAACTGTTCTCTGCAGTTTATTTGTAAGACTTGGACAGTCAAACAAACCTCCACATGGGGTCTGTTCATTTGACTGTGTTGATGAAAATAATGATTTGGACCCGTTTACACACCTAAATAATGGAGTGTTCCTTCCAAAAGAATTTGCATTCCTGTTCTTAGCAGTAAGAAACAGAGCGGCAATATGTTGCCATGTGTTCTTTGGTAGGGTTATAGAAGGCAGGCGCTGTATTGCGTAAGCAGGCAGGTCTAGCTAGTCCCTGGAGTGCTTTTCTGACGTCACCACCGCTAGCTTGCTCTCCCTCATCGCTCACATCCAGGCCCTTTGATGTTATATTTTGGTATAGAGACATTAACATTAATGAAGGGAAAGAAGGTAAATGCTCCCCTATTCGTGTTCCAATTCCACCTAGCTCAAACGTTACAGCTTTGTGTGTACTGTGTTTGTGTTTACTATAGAGTTCACGCTATATGACCCCTTCTGATATGTCTCTAAGGGGGTGGTGATACTCAGAGGAGTACTGCACCCTGTCCTTCAGAGAGGCTGAACAGAGCCCATGCAGAGCCAGCTGTGTAGGTGTACTGAGAGGGCCTAATGGGGAGATAACGGAGAATCTGAATGGAATCAGGACTATAATGAGAGGGTGTGTCTGTCTGGGTCTGCTTAACAAAGCATTAAGGCCAGTCTTGAAATGCTACAATCTGCAACGAGAGAGAAGCCAGTGTCCTTAGCTTTGTTTTCCTACACTCCTCACTGCACATCTATTAGGCAGGACTCCACAACAACCTTCACTGGAAAGCTAGCTACTTACACTACCTTCATTGTTTCGCTTTGTCAATTCTTCTGATTTCCCTTAGCTTCAGTGATGCTAAGAGCCTTTCTGGGTCAGTGTCTGTGTTATGACAACAGTAAGCTGTGGTACACACACACATTACTCAACCGTTATGCGTTTGGTGGTCAGCCAATACCATTGCTTAGATGACTGTGCAGATTTTAATAAAGAAAGGGAAGGGGTAATGAACGCCCTCGCTGATGTTTATGGGGAAGGGCAGCCCTGCCACCACCAATGCCACGTTGCTACCTCAATCCCACTGAGAGGGCTGTGTGGCTCCACTAACACATGTTCCCCTGCCCTGGACACTTAGTCTGGGGTTGGATTCCTCTGGGTTTGTTGCCTGTGGTTGGAAAGTGGTGGCGGATCAGCTACCAAAGGCCTGCGTTATGTTTCAGATTCTCTCTGGTGGTTTAGACTAGAGCACTATACTGTACTTCATTATTAGTCTCCTTTATGACTCGTCTCCTTCATGACTCGTCTGATACAAGGAAACCAGTGGGAATGTGAAACTAGGAGCTTTGTTATAGAATGTATTTGAATACGGAGTAAAGCAGTAGTCTGTGAATACATTTACAGCTCACTCCATTTCCATTGTTCTTCTCCATTCATTAGCATTGGATATTATGCCCTAGTTCGTGGTCCACATAACTGTTTTTGACCACATCCTTTCCTATTCCGCGTCATCTCTTTATCTAAGCAGTAGGATTGACTGTTGCACAATACTTCCATTCTGTGTTATGCAGTGTTTCCTTTCTACCGAGGACTGTGGGGTTTATTGCTGTCGTGTGTGTGTTGACACTGGGAAGATGACTGTGTCTAGTGGAGGTGTGTGTGTGTTAAGACTAGGAAGCTTACTGTGTCTACTGGGATTCGTGGGTTCAAGTCTCTTGGCAGGTTATTAGCACTCTTTCACCACAGACAGACTATAGCAGGCAGGCAGATATAGAACTGTCACTACAGGCAGACTATATAGCAGGCAGGCAGATATAGAACTGTCACTACAGGCAGACTATATAGCAGGCAGATATAGAACTGTCTCTACAGGCAGACTATATAGCAGGCAGGCAGATATAGAACTGTCACTACAGGCAGACTATATAGCAGGCAGGCAGATATAGAACTGTCACTACAGGCAGACTATATAGCAGGCAGATATAGAACTGTCTCTACAGACAGACTATAGCAGGCAGATATAGAACTGTCACTAGACAGGCTATAGCAGGTAGGCAGATATAGAACTGTCACTACAGGCAGACTATAGCAGGCAGGCAGATATAGAACTGTCTCTGCCCAGCTAAAGCAATTCAGTTCTAAAGATAGTCGCAGTAGCTAATAGAACGTAAAAATGGAATGATGATTTTCTCTGAAAGAGGATAGATCACCTTCCAGCTACGCCACAATACTGTTCCGATTTTTAAATATTTTAGTGTTTTTTTTAAGAGTAACTTGTGCATAGACTCTAGTACTGTGTTATTGACAAAGCAATTTGCTGTTCCAATTACCTTCTAATGTACAGCCAGTAAGCATAGCGGTTATTATGGCTGAACAGTGCCTACCCTGTTCTCATGGGTCATCATATCAAAGATGGATTGAGGCTTGTCTGTGAGCATGAGGTTGCTTATTGGTTGTTTTCCTTTGTAGAGAGAGGCTGGTGACCTTCATGGCTCTGTCTGTTTGGCTGGGCTTAGTTTATTTTTAGTTCTGTATGCTGATGGGTGCTGAGAGTGAGGTGTGTGTGTTGAGTGAGATGAGGACGTTACTGCTGAGTAAGAGGCCCTCCCCTGTTCCTTCCTTCCAAAGCATCCACTTCCCACATCAAGTCTGGGAGCTCCCCTCCTCCCTCTAGGCCCAGGGCCTGTCAGTGTTTAGCCAGCCGTGCAGTTCTGTTATCTTGTTTTCTCCCTTTGAGGCTTTTGTGGAATTGCTCTCGGTCTCTCGGCCAGCTCCGGTCTGACTAGAGATCAATAATCATTGTTCCACCCGTTGGTTTCCTCAGTCGTGTAAAGGCCACGACAACGCCTCTTCCCCCTCAGGAGGCTGAAAAGATTTGCATGGGCCCTCAGATCCTCAAAAAGTTCTACAGCTGCACCATTGAGAGCATCTTGACAGGCTGCATCACTGCTTGGTATGGCAACTGCTCGGCATCTTGACCGCAAGGCGCTACAGAGGATAGCCCCAAAAAATTCAGCATTTTCTTACATTTCTACATATCCTGCACTCATTTGAGGTCATTTCGACACTGCCACGTAGGGCAGCATGATATGGGCAAACAATGTAGGCCTTATGTTTAACCAAATATTGCAATTGAGATTTTAGAGCAAAACACTTGGGTGAACTGTTGGAATCATGGAAATATAATGATTATTCTATAGAATATAATAGTGGGTACTTACTTTGAATACAGTGTAGTTTGACATGACATCGAGTACAAATGCCAGGGAGGAGTTATTGTGACAGGTTAGGAACCAAAAGTGTTAAGTGTTTCCTCGGACACTATAATCTTTGGCTACGTTGAATGTTTTCGCTTAGCTACTTCATGTAGCTAACATATTCATGCTTCTCATATTCGTCTTTGATTTAGAAGATACTGTTGCATAAACAACATGCTGATTCAGGTCTACACCATCACTGTTATTATCAGGCTGTATAGCTAATTACGTTTGCTCTGACTCAGTAAATGTATTAGCTAGCGAGCCAGCTAACTAGCGATTAGCATTAGCGGCTATCAAGATTTAGGCTTAGTTTGTATTTTCGTAGCAAGTTATCTGTTTGCAGATGTAACAAACACAAACTAATAGTGTAATTATAGAATGCTAGTGGATTTATATTAAGAAGTGAAGTGAAAACAGCATCGTTGTCATCAACATTGCTGCATGTGCTGCGTTGACCATAAAAAAGTAAGTGTCGTGGTCGAGGAACATTTGCTCCTTGAGTGACGGGCAGTGCTAGGTCTGTGGAAAGTGACATGGAGAGAAAGGGAGCGTAGAGAGATGACTCAAGTAGCAATGTAAACTATATAATTGGACACTACATACAGGGTGTCACATTTAACTATCCAAACATTCAAATGTCCTTATAGAAGGTAAAGTAAAAACCCAAACCTGTCCCGGCATCAATACCGGTATATCGTAAAATATGGTATACCGCCCAGCCCTACATCCAGGACCTCTATACCTGGCGGTGTCAGTGGAATGTCCTAGACATTTTCAATGACTTCAGCCACCCAAGACTTGTCTCTGCTACCGTATGGAAAACGGTACCAGAGTGCCAAGTCTGGGACCAAAGGCTCCTAAACAACTCCTACCCCCAATACATAAGACAGCTGAACTGTTAATCAAATGGCTATTTGTTTTGACCCCATTATTGCACTGGCTCTATGCGCACTCACTGGACTCTACCCACACACTCACACATACTAACCACACTGACACTCCAACACACACACACACTGACACACACGCATATTGTCGCTGCACACACACTCTTTCACAGACGCTGTTACTATTCTGTTTATTATCTAATTACATGTACATATTACCTCAACTACCTCGTACCCCTGCACATTGACTCGGAGCCGGTACTCCTTGTATATAGTCTTGTTATTGTTATTTTGTGTTACCATTTCTTAATTTTTTTTTTATTTGTGAATTTTCTTTTTAACTACATTGTTGGGAAAGAGCTCGTAAGTAAGCATTTCATGGTAAATGTCTACACCTGTTTTATTCGGCGCATGTGACCAATACGATTTGATTAGATTGATTTGAAACAACCGCCAGATGAAATGGAGTCTGATTTATCAAGCAGAGCTGTGGAGAAGAGAGACATGTTTCAAGCCTCTTTCAAAGAAGAAAGTGGAGAACGCGGGCGTTTCCCCTGCATGGTTTGTTGTTGTTAACAACGCTGCCTTCTCCCCTGCTGACACTTTCATGGTGAGAGTTTGTGTGGGGAGGTTCTCTCTCTCTCTCCTCTCACTGTCCCCTGGCTCTCTTCTGCTATCCTGTACCTTGTCCCCCTGGCTTTCTCTCCTCATTCTCTTACTTTTTTCCTCCTCTCTCTTTTCCTCTTCTCACATTCTGCTCCTCTGTCTCCTCCCGTTGGAGTAGTTGCTATGGAGTGGGAGGGAGGGTGAAGCATGTTGGTGAATCATTCACTCTGCTGCCTGGCAGGGCCTTGGCCTACTTGTTTTGTCCCGCTAGTCGGTAACCGTTGTCAGGGATCACCCTACACAACTGTCATTGGACAAGTCTCAAATGACACCCATTACTATAGCCTATACAGTGAGTGTAAAGACACCTTCCTAATTTTTTGTTTCACCCCCCATGTTGACTCCAATGCTTCCCACAGTTGTGAAATTGGCTGGATGTCCTTTGGGTGGTGGACTATTCTTAATGAACAAGGGAAACTGTTGAGCGTGTGAAACTCAGCAGTGTTGTGGTTTGACACAAACTGGTGGGCCTGGCACCTACTACCATACCCTGTTCAAAGGCACTTAAATATTTAGTCTTTCCCATTCACCCTTTGAATGGCACACATACACAATCCATGTCTCAATTGTTTCAAGGCTGATTTTGAAGTGGATTTAACAAGTTACATCAATAAGGGATCATAGCTTTGTCTGCCATGGAAATACCAGGTGTCCTTATTGTTTTTTACACTCGGTGTGTAGTGCATTAGTTTTGAACAGAGCCCTGTGTGGTGAGATGGGCCTGTCAGTTCTCACTGTGGACAGACAGGAGTCTGGTGGGTGACTGTTAAGTACTAGACCTAGGCTGTATGGTTTCCCCTCTGCAGGTGGACTGCCTATCATATATATTCACACTCACTCTGATATATCTTTATGGATATTTGACTCCCTTAGAGTCTTCTCCTTTTAATCATGTCCAATGTCATTACATAAACGACTTCTCCAATACCATTTCCCGCCCAGACAGCCACTCTATTACTTCCTGACTTTCAGGAGACCAAGAATGTCCCTGGGATGGCCAGGCTTGATTAACTCTGATCATCTGGAGGGGTAGTTCATTCTTACTGCTCTGCTTAAGGTAAAAACCAATGTCCCCCTGTGTACTGCTGCTTGTTAATGTGTCTCTCGCTCTTTTTCTCTCTCTCCTTCTCCTTCTCTCTGCAGTGAACAGAGTATCTGTCAGGCGCGGGCCGCTGTCATGGTGTATGACGATGCCAATAAGAAATGGGTTCCAGCCGGCGGCTCCACGGGCTTCAGCAGAGTGCACATATACCACCACACAGGCAACAACGCCTTCCGGGTGGTGGGACGCAAAATACAGGACCATCAGGTGACTCACTGGGACTAGGCCTAGATGATGTGTGAAGCATAGTAGTGCTTACTGTATATGAATATAAATGCTACAGTATATAAAGCTTTTAAAAGTTGTGGTTAGTTTAAAGTGGGACTGGGATTTCACATGTGGCTGAAAACTGCGCTGATCTGATGACTCTAGACTTCTTTATTCCGTCTAACCTGTGTCAGTAGGAAGCAGTCTGGCAGCCATCTTGCCTCTCTGTGTCTCTCAGGAATGACCCAGTGTCTCTCAGGAATGACCAGCGCTGTAATTGAAAACAGGTCTGAGAGCTTTCCTGCTCCACCAGTCACCAGCACATGACAGCCATGTCTGGACTGGCAGAGCCAAGGTCTCAAAAACATCACTCAATCTGTCTTTGTCCCTGGTCCAAGAGGAAAGCCCATGGTTAGCTATAGAGTCAACAGAGGGGGGCAACAATGTAGTTCCATGCCAGAGAGGAAACGTAAGTCTCCTGTATTCCTCTCCACTGACTCTGGCTTACTGTCTTACTCCATACGATATGATCAGCCAGACAGCCAGTGATACACATCTGTATTTAATGAAGGGAACAATTTAGTGGAAAATTAGAGGATGGCCTGTTCTCAGGAAAAATAGAAGACCTATTTCGAGAAACGCAACACCAGGTGCTGCTGAATCGTTTCCACTGCACCAGACTACGCCGCTCTGATTGGCGGATTAGTGTCTGAGCTGATTGTTGTCTGTTTTGTAGCCCTCTGTGTATTTTTAGTGTACACACTACTGATGACCTCGGCCCGAAACGGCTCCTGGGTTTTAGCAGAATTCACCCCCCCCCCCCCCCCCCAGCCCCTCAATTCAGTTATGTCAGCAGGAACTGACAAACTCAGTTATTCTCATTACAAACAAGCTGGTTAGTGAGCCTCCTCTCTGCAACCCTATCTCTTTCCCCTGAAAATTGATCCCCTGAAATAGACTTGAAGGAAGCCATGATAGACTCTGACTGTTTTCAGCTTTAAGAGTGAATAGTTTTTAGTTTTTGAACTGAGGTTTATTATCCTGCCATGGTTGGGACTGAACAGATGGTTAGCTTGGTCTGACTTGATCCTGCATTTGTCCTAAAAGAGTTTACTCTACCTGTCTGGGAGTAACTCCCTCAGAGCATCAGACTGTTGTGATTTAGTTGGTTTCACTGTAATGGTGTTCGTCAGTGGATGAACTTTCACACCGTCTAGTGCTGTTCCTTTGTTGATGGAGGATCACTATAGGATCCCAGGGCCTCATTGGCATGCAGGAAGAGTGTTTGTGTAGTGGGCTGAGTGCAGTACTAGTGTAGTCCACTGAGGCATTGTGTACATCCAGGGATGGGCAACTGACGCAACATGTAATCATTTCAAAGATCATATAAGGAAATCAGTCAATTTAAATTAATTAATGATGCCCTAATCTATGGATTTCACATGACTGCGAATACAGATATGTATCTGTTGGACACTGGTACCTTAAAAAAAAAAGTAGGGTCGTGGATCAGAACCAGTCAGTATCTGGTGTGACCACCATTTGCCTCATGCAGCGTGACACATCCCCTTCGCATAGAATTGATCAGGCTATTGATTGTGGCCTGTGGAATTTTGGCTGTGCGAAGTTGCTTGATATTGGCGTGAACTGGAACACGTTGTCATACACGTCGATCCAGAGCATCCCAAACATGCTCAATGGGTGACATATCTGGTGACTATGCAGGCCATGAAATAACTTGTAAATGTTCAGCTTCCATGAATTGTGTACAGATCCTTGCTACCTTATTATTCTGAAACATGAGGGGCGTCAGGATCCCTTCACGGTATCTCTGTGCATTAAAATTGCCATCGATAAAATGCAATTGTGTTCATTGTCCGTAGCTTATGCCTGCCCATACCATAACCCCACAGCCACCATGGAGCACTCTGTTCACAACGTTGACATCAGTATACCGCTCTCCCACATGATGCCATACACATGGTCTGTGGTTGTGAGGCCGGTTGGACGTACTGCCAAATTCTCTAAAATGACGTTTGAGGCAGCTTATGGTAGAGAAAGGAACATTCAGTTCTCTGGCAACAGCTCTGGTAGACATTCCTGAAGTCAACATGCCAATTGTATGCTTCCTCAACCTCATCTGTGGCATTGTGTTGTGTGACAAAATTGCACATTTTAGTGGCCTTTTCTTGTTCACAACAGAAGGTGCACCTGTGTAATGATCATGCTGTTTAATCAGCTTCTTGATATGCCACACCTGTCAGGTGTATAGAATATCTTGGCAAAGGAGAAAGCCTCACTAACAGGGATGTAAACAAATTTGTGCACAAAATTTGAGAGAAATAAGCTTTTTGTGCCTATGGAAAATGTCTGGGATCTTTTATTTCAGCTCATGAAACATGGGACCAACACTTTACATGTTGAGTTTATATTTTTGTTCAGTGTGTATTTTTTAGTAACTTAGTCGGTCTCAATTTACTATTGCGAGAATAGTAGAATACACAAGGTGCAATTTCAAAATTTGGTTGTGCCTCAGCAGTTTTTCTCTTATGTCAATCAGCAAGTCTGCACAAAAAAAAAATATATTGCTAAATTACTTTCATGGTCGAATTACCGGCTGGGGGGCCCCATTCTGATTTTTGTTAGTCACCGTCACTCACACACATTTCATATAAACAAATGCAAACATTTCTCTCTGCCGTATAGTAAAATGTGTAGAATTGTAGGAAATAAGCTGTTAAACAGCTCATTTTCCTCTCCACCCCATAGCAAAGTTAGTATAATTGCACAGAATTAACTCCAAAACGTACAAAAAATGATCAAGAGGGGGGCCACACAAATGGAATCAATGTATGATCACAAACCTGCGAGCCACTGTGCCCCTCATGAGTTCAGATTTTTCTGTGGCCCCCACCCCCATCAAAGTTGGCCGTCTCTGATCCAGAGGCACAGAGGAGAGGACAGGGCCTTTTGCTGCAGTGGTAGATCCTGTTACATACTGTAGCGGTCTCAGCAGAGGCCCATGGGGAGAGGGGGGGAGAGCGGGATGGAGGAGCGGAGGACTGCTCAGACGATTGGAGAAAGGAGGCGCTGCAGTTCCAGCTAAAGTATGCGTATCATGTCAGTTGGCTGGTTACAAACTCTATAAGTGTATTTTAGTTCAAAGTCTAGTATCCCTCTTTATTGGAATGGTCAACTCTCCCAGAAGCTTAATAGTTAAACTTACTGGACTCAGTTGACAGGCTTTTATTCTCTCTGTGACGTGTTTCTGGTGAGTACCATGCAGCCAGTGATTTAGACAGAGAGGTGTGGTATTGGGGGGGGGGGGGGGGGGGAATTCACAGAGTTTCCTGCCATAATAAGGTTGAGTAAATCCAGGAAGTCTGGACTCTCAGCGCAGTGCCTCGCTCCCCTCAGAGAACTGATTCCACGGAGGCCAGTTAAAGACTATACCAAAGCCAGCCCTGATGCAGGGGGTCACAATGACCGATTGAGTGCAATCCTACTATTTCACTATTAGATTTTTTTTTCTTTAAAGACTTTATGAAAAACCACTTCTATTTGTTCCCCCTGAAGCAATAAGCCCTGACCTAGTTCCTTCCCCCTATTCACCTTGTGAAGGTCTTGTTTCTGGAATGCCTAACCCCGGTCCTCCTGTCTACTAGGCTACTTGCTGTAGAGCAGAGGTATTTAACGCAGTGGAAAAGCCTCTGATATTGCTTTCATTTTACCAATGCAATAAAGAGCTTCTGTCACAGTCACTCCCTCACTCACTAGTTCTTAAAGTTGATTGCCTTGACATTTTGTCCTTACATTTGATGTATATTCTGTATACTAAAAACACACTTCAGTTTCTAAATACTGATCCAGTAGTCTCTCGCCTGTGATGACGAAGGTTTTCATAGTACAGTCTCCAGTGTAGCGAGGTCTTGCTGTTGTCTCCACAGCTGCTGAGCGTTGCAGAATCCATACCCTCAAGGCCCTGCCATGTCTTGTGATGGATGAGCACAGCAGAAAGACCCCAGGAGTGTGTGTGAAGACACTGCGCGTGTGTGACCGTGTGTGTGAACAGAGTCATGGGAGGCTGTTTACCCAGTGACGCTGTGTATGACGAGGAGGTGTGACCAATCTATCTAACACACAGGATTCGGTGGAAGCGTTGCTGGTCGCCATGTGCTTTATCAGCAATCCCAGAACCCTCCCTGTCTTCTCCCTGACATCTCCCGTCCTGTGGGCCTGTCATTTAATCCTGCTGCTGTTCATGTCAACACGATGGGGAAAAAGCCCTTCTCACATAGACACCATCACTGTAGATGCATAATGTGCACACACGACTCGTATATACTGCTTACACACCACCTACACCAGCCAGGCTCCATTCACATCTCCATCTGAACCTGAGGATGTATCTTTCACATGTAGGAGGAACTAGACTCTTAGAACTGGGTTCACATGATAATTAGATACAGTGTAAGCCCATGTTGACAGGGGCTGCACCCTGTTCTGCGTCTGTCGCAGCTAACTGGTTACATTGTAGTAGCCCAAGGACTAGATAAGATATTCGTGAAGCATTTGTAAGACTTTCATAAGCACTTGGTCATTATGTACCGTCTAAGGATAACTAGGCCCGGGACGATTAAAAGAAAGAAAATTGTTTATTGAACCTTTATTTAACTAGTCAGTTGAGAACAAATTCTTATTTACAATGACGGCCAAACCGTAACCCGGATGACGCTGGGCAAATTGTGCGCCAGATACCAGTATTGCAATCTTTTTCTGTTGGTAAAAATGAAAGAAAATAAAACCGAAGACGACAACTCTTTTGTCCTTTAATAAACCTGCTGTATGTAAAATATTGCATGCTATAGCTTGGAAAATACATGCGAGTCTGGATGAGTTTGTTTCCAACATTAGGTCTGTTATCCTCAATAAGTTTTGTTTCCTTGCCACAATACTAACGAGTATCACAATATTGGTATCATCCCGGCCCTAAGTATAACCCAAGAGTTGACTCTAAACTGCATGACATGGAAAATAGACCTGCAATAGGATTTATGTTGTCACAAATGTTGTTGTATTCATACTCTGCTTTAGTAAGTCAATAAGTTGATAATAGAGGGACATGTTTCTATATTGCTTCATAACTCGGTCAGACTTCATACACTGACAGACTTGAGTCTTCATAATCCTCTAGCGTATTATTTAGGCTCTTTGATGGATTTCTGGTTTCTCATAATGAGCAGAGAAGTTCAAAAGTACACACTATGTGATTAGTATTGATGTGATTATTGACTTCTATCTCAAATATGAGACAGGATAAATGCAAAATGCTTCAAGATTTAATGGCTCTTATTATTATCCGACTGACTGCTAGCTGTCAATCTGTTTAGTGGAGGGAATCGTTAAGAGAAAGACTATCTGTCTGGTTGTGGTGTTGGCCCCTCAGAGAACCTTCTATTTGAAGAATGCAATAGGAACCTGAAAAAACATGACCAAGAACCAGCACATTCAGTTTATCCTTCAATTGCAGCATCTATAGGCTACTTTTCCCTTTGCAATGACTCTTTCAATTGGTGACAACAGCAGTGAAATCTATAGCTAGGCCTTGAATGCCTCTCCGAGCCTGACTCGTTTAAAGTGTAATAGGGGTCCAGAGGGATTCTTGGCCAGGATACAGTACAGCTGATTTCTGATAGGGGCTAGTTTAACTGTTTGTGTGCTGTTTTTCTCTGGCTGGAGTCGAACCGACACCCGTTTCGTTTCCTCTACTCTTCTGTGTGCCTCAGTGAGCTCATCAACACTAAATTATAGAACAGATTATATAAATCTCTGGCCTGGCTGCCTAGAGGGGGAAAAAAGTGAGAAACCATCACATCTTCACTTTCAAGAGCCAAAGGAATGTTCTAATTCAATTATAGATTTTTAAAATGAACTTGGTGCGGATATTCTAGGTATTTTTTCCCTACGGCTTTTCGCTAACCTTAGCATTCTAGAAGTGAAGAACTGCCTCAAGCTGTGAATGATTGCTTGTGAGCTGAACGCAGCTCATTCGATACCCTCCATTTGTTTATGAAAGGTGTGCTAATGTTTCTCTGACCTGAAGACTATAGACACAGGGTTGCTCCTTAGTCCTATGCCAAACTTGTTTAATAACCATATGTATCATTCAAGGTCCCTTATACTTTACTGTAGTAAGTGTGGTGATAGTCAATGTTCCCTCCCCAAAATTTGGCGCTGGGCGCGAACTTGAATGTGAAAATTCTGTGTATCTTCCGGCGCACGTTTACTGTGAACACTGAGATAGAGCATTGGGCCAGTAACCGAAAGGTTGCTGGATCAAATCCCCGAGTTGACAAGGTAAAAATCTGTCGTTCTGCCCCTGAGCAAGGCAGTTAACCAACTGTTCCCCGGGCGCCCGAGACATGGATGTCGATTATGGCAGCCCCCGCACCTCTCTGATTCAGAGGGTTGGGTTAAATGCGTAAGACACATTTCAGTTGAAGGCATTCAGTTTGTTCAACTGACTAGGTTACCCCCCTTTAAGTTAGTTTTAACAGTGGTCAAGTTGGCTACTGTGGCTATTTGACTATAATGTAGGTCTACCAGAGTGGCCTACCATTTAAAAAAACAATGGAGAAAAACACATCCCATAACATTTTAACATGGAAATAGCTGTTCTATCATTCAGCCTACAGTAGCAGCCAATGTGTGGTGTTCAATGCCTACATTCCATGAGACAAAAAAACATGCAGGGCTTGACATGAAGCTGTTTATCCACTTGTCATTCAGACAAGGTGACTGAAAATATTTGAGGCAAGAAACCACTTTACAAAATAAAATTCATTATTATTCCCATTCTCTGCCTATTGTCTACTTAGCTTATTCAAGACCGTCTCAAAATACAACACTTTCCCTTTAAGACATAAACATCTCTTTACCTGACTCACTGTTCAGATGGCTAGAAATACACACATTTTCTGCTCTCGTTGGAATAAACCACTCTCCCATTGACTAGAAATTAGTTATAACTGTGCTAAAAACTCACTAGCAAAGAATATGAACAAATGTGCACACGTGGCTACATGCAGCTCTCACTTTCATCTCAAAACAAGCACATTTACTCCCGACCGTTCATACTATAGACTAAACACAGTCCAGTTCAAAGTGATATGGCTATTTGCATATAGGCCTACTTCAGCTCTGATTGATTATGGCGCTCCGGTCTGTGTAGAGTATGGGCCTGAGTCTGCCAATGCAATAGAATCCTACTCTAATGCGCTTTGCCTACAAGAAAATCTCTTGCACAGTTAGTTTTGCATACTAAATCTTGCGTGTTTTGTTTTGGTATATTATACAGAAAGTGGCTAATATTGTGTTGATTCGAACACAATTCCGGCAGTAGAGCGAAACGTTGAGTGTTAACTAATGGGGGGAAACTGTAGCGGGCTCATTTTTCATCTGCACGGCAGTCTGAGGGGAGCTGCGCGCATTCACACAGCTCTGAGGGAACACTGGTAGTAGACTGACTGACTGAGGTTGTATTAGCTGTAATGTATGACTCTTATGAACTCAACATACATTTCCTTACCTGTAATCATGATACACTTGTTTTGAGCAACACAAATAGTCAATCAAATGTATTTATAAAGGCCTTATTACATCAGCTGATGTCACAAAGTACTGTACATAAACCCAGCCTAAAACCCCAAACAGCAAGCAATGCAGGTGTAGAAGCACGGTGGCTAGGAAAAACTCCCTAGAAAGGCCAGAACCTACGAAGGCACCTAGAGAGGAACCAGGCTATGAGGGGTGTCCAGTCCTCTTCTGGTTGTGCCGGGTGGAGATTATAACAGAACATGGCCAAGATGTTCAAATGTTCATAGATGATCAGCAGGGTTAAATAATAATAATCACAGTGGTTGTTGAGGGTGCAACAGGTCAGCACCTCAGGAGTAAATGTCAGTTGGCTTTTCATAGCCGATCATTGCAAGTATCTCTACCGCTCCTGCTGTCTCTGGAGAGTTGAAAACAGCAGGTCTGGGACAGGTAGCACGTCCGGTGAACAGGTCAGGGTTCCATAGCCGCAGGTAGAACAGTTGAAACTGGAGCAGCAGCACGGCCAGGTGGACTGGGGAGAGCAAATAGTCATCAGGCCAGGTAGTCCTAGGGCTCAGGTCCTCCGAGAGAGAGAGAGAAAGAAAGAGAATTAGAGAGCATACTTAAATTCACACTGGATAAGACAGGAGAAATACTCCAGATATTACAGACTGACCCTAGCCCCCCGACACACAAACTACTGCAGCATAAGTACTGGAGGCTGAGACAGGAGAGGTTGGGAGACACTGTGGCCCTGTCCGACGATACCCCCGGACAGGGCCAAACAGGCAGGATATAACCCCACCCACTTTGCCAAATCACAGCCCCCACACCACTAGAGGGATTTCTTCAACCACCAATTTACCATCCTGAGACGAGGCCGAGTATAGCCCACAAAGATCTCCGCCACTGCACAACCCAAGTAGTCCTCGCAGTACTTCAAAATAGCTATCCAAACCATCTCACTCTCTCTCCCTATCCTTCTTCCTAGAAGTGCACCATAGTCCCTGTGCCAAGAAAGCAAAGGTAAGCTGCCTAAATGACTACAGCCCTGTAGCACTTCATGAAAGTAGCCATGAAGTGCTTTGAAAGGCTGGTCATGGCTCACATCAACACCACCCCGGAAACCCTAGACCCACTCCAATTCGTATACCACCCCAACAGATCCACAGATGACGCAATCTCAATCACACTGCCCTTTCCCACATGGACAAAAGTAACACCTATGTGAAAATGCTGTTCATTGACTACAGCTCAGCATTCAAAGCCATAGTGCCCTCAAAGCTCATCACTAAGCTAAGGACATTGGGACTAAACACCTCCCCCTGCAACTGTATCCTGGACTTCCTGACGTGCCGCCCCCAGATGGTGAGGGTAGGCAACCCTTACCTGCCACGCTGATCCTCCAACACTGGGCCCCTCAGGGATGCGTGCTTAGTCCCCTCCTGTACTCCCTGTTCACCCACAACTACATGGCCAAACACGACTCCAACACCATCATTAAGTTTGCTGACAACACAACGGTGGTAGGCCTGATCATCGACAACGATGAGACAGCCTATAGGGAGGAGGTCAGAGATCTGGCAGTGTGGTCACACACCCGGTAACATCGACAGGGCTGTAGTGGAGTGGGTTGAGAGTTTCAAGTTCCATGGTGTTCACATCACCAACACACTATCATGGTTCAAACACACCAAGACAGTCGTGAAGAGGGCACGACAATGCCTTTCCCCCCTCAGGAGACTGAACAGATTTGGCATGGGTCCCCAGATCCTCAAAGTTCTATAGCTGCACCATTGAGAGCATCTTGACCGGTTGCATCACTGTCTGGTATGGAAACTGCTCTGCATCCAACCGTAAGCCGCTACAGACTGGAGTGAGTACGTTCCAGTACATCACTGGGGCCAAGCTTCTTGCCATCCAGGACCTATATACTAGGCGGAGTCAGAGGAAGGCCCAAAAAATTGTCAGACTCCAGTCACCCAAGTCAAAGACTGTTCTCTCTGCTACCAAGTCTGCATCCAAAAGGCTCCTTATGGCTTGGGGTTAGAACCTGTTAATATGACTGCTGAATAATTAATCAAGTGGCCACCCAGACTATTTGCATTGACACAGCCCCTTTTTGTTTTTACACTGCTGCTACTCGCTGTGTATTATCTATGCATAGTCACTTTACCCCTAACTACATGTACAAATGACCTTGACTAACCGGTACCCCCGCACATTGACTCGCTACCGGTACCCCGTGTACATAGCCTCGTTATTTTATTGTTACCTTTTATTACATTTTTTGCTTTAGTTTATTTAGTAAATATTTTCTTAACCAACGATAGAGTTAAGGGCTTGTAAGTAAGCATTTCACGGTAAGGTCTACACCTGTTGTATTCGACACGTGACAAATACCATTTGATTTGATAATTGTTTTGAGCATCACAAGTAGTCCTTTAAGGAATTTAAATTAGCTATCAAAACCATCTCAAAAACCATCCCTCTCTATCTCCCCCCATCTCTCTCGATCTCCTCTCTCTCCCCCTTTCTATCCTTCTCCAGGTGGTAATAAACTGTGCCATTCCCAAGGGGCTCAAGTACAACCAGGCCACACAGACCTTCCACCAGTGGCGCGACGCCAGGCAGGTCTACGGACTCAACTTTGGCAGCAAAGAGGATGCCAACGTATTCGCCAGTGCCATGATGCATGCCCTGGAGGTGCTCAACTCTCAGGACACAGGTGAGGGTGAGCTCTGCTGACCGACGGGAAGAATATCTGCTGTAATGACCTGAGATATCCAGCTCTCTTTGGTGTTTTGACAAAGGAGAGGTGGTCTTGCCTGTTGCTGTCCTGTTGCTTCACCCATTGCAAGTAGTCGTAGTGAGAGGTGTCCTGGATGTTTAGTGGGCAAGGATGCACAACTCTTGGCTGATGTAGAAGCTGGGTAAGGGTTAGCCTTGGAGTGCTGTGCTCAGACACACTGGTTAACGTGACTAGGTATTGGTGGTTTTAAGCAGGACCCAAGAGGTAGAGCGAAACCCTCTATAAATGTCATCACAGTTGAGCGTCACATTAAAACTACAGTACTTGACCAGACATTTGCCGAAGGCACTTTAAAAATATATTTTTGTGTTTACAGTCCACACAGATGACTCATCAATGTTTTGCCTCACTTTGCAGATTTTTTTGCTTCACTAAGCTGAATATGGTCGGGTGCAGGGAAAAAATAAATAAATACAAAGAAATGATTTGCGTCTTTTTGATCCGCTGTTTATATTGGTTTGGCAGAATGACTCTTGTCCTCAGAGTGAGATCAAATGTTTACTGAGGACCTGCTCTCGTAAAATTGGATGCAATTAGACGTTCTGATGTGTGTCTTGGGAGGTTGTGTGTGTGTGTGTTTGGGGAACTCTGGGTCTGGAGCAGGGGCCTAGTGAGGGGCTCAATAAAGACCCTGTTCCTGACCCCCTCCCTCTGTGGCTGCAACAACTTGTGACTGACTAGGCCCTCAGGGGTTCCACACAACAGCAGTCACACTGAGCCTAGTATCTCTCACCAGGCTGTTTAGGCCTTTTAGTCAAACTGTTTACTTATTGCTAACAAATGATGCATTGTTTTCAGTGGCGGCCATTTCTGTTTTTCAGATATGATTAATCTCTGGAAAGGCTAGCTAGCGGCTGGCCTGGCAGTGTTCTGGGGGGATAGCTACAATGTATCTGTATTCTCTCCAAGCAGCAGTCTGCTGAGCCCAGCCCTCAGAGTTACCTCAGATGGAGTGGCCTTGGAACAGACTGTGATTATGCTGGTTGCCTGCGCTGCCTTAGCTTAATTTGTTGACGGATGCGATGAGCCACTGCGTCTAATGTGAATAGCTTTCCTGTAATCTCCACCACCACGCCTGAGTAATATACACACTGTACCTCTGGTGATATTTTCTCAATGAGGGCTGGCTGCCTGGGACAGAGAGAGGTGTGTTTGGTTGTTGGTAATATGATTGTAGAGCGGATCATCAGTCATTTTGAGAGATCCGACGGGTGTTGTTTTTCAATGCACACTGCACCCAATCTCTTCTCTGAGGGGAAAGTTACGGTTTTATAGTCTCTTTGCCACTGTGTTTGGAATAAGACTGACTGAAGTTCAGAAGCTATTTAACCAAGTCTGTATGAATGAATCCAGGTTTCAAAGCAAATACACTTTTATTTGTCACATGCTTCGTAGACAACAGTGAAGTGCTTACTTAATGGTCATTCTCCGACAATGCAGAGTTGAAGATGAGAGGGAAAGAAAAAAATGTATAAAAATAAATAGTGACACTTGGAATAAATAATAAAAATTATGCGTAAAAATAACATTGTTATATAGGGAGTAGAAAATATTGTAGCTATATACAGGGAGTACCATTACTTAGTCGATGTGCAGAGGTAATTGAGGTAGCTATATACTGTGCATAGAGGTAGGGGTAAAGTGGCTAGGCAACAGGATAGATAATAGACTGTAGCAGTGGCGTGGGCGTATGTAGTGTGTGTGTTGGCCTGTAAGTATGTCGTGAGTGTGTGTGTGTGCATAGTCAGTGGAAGAGTTAGTGCAAAAAAGGTTCAATGCAGGTAGCCATTTGATTAGCTATTTAGCAGTCTTGTTTAGAAGTCTTATGGCTTGGGTGTAGAAGCTGTTCAGGGTACTGTTGGTTCCAGACTTGGTGCATTGGTACCGCTTGCCATGCTGTAGCAGAGCGAAGTCTGTGGCTTGGGTGGCTGGAGTCTTTGAAACTGCCTGGTATAGAGGTCCTGGATGGCTGCGAGTTTTGCGGTCGGTTGCCAAGCAGTTGCCATACCGAGTGGAGATGCAGCCAGTCAAGATGCTCTCGATGGTGTAGCTGTATAACTTTTTTTTCTGAGGACCCATGCAAAATCTTTGAAGCCTCCTGAGGAGGAGAGGAGCTGTCGTACTCTCCATGACTGTGGACGATGATATATCCTTGGTGACGTGGACACCGAGGAACTTGAAACTCTCAACCCGCTCCACTGCAGCCCTGTCGATGTCAATGGGGGCGTGCTGGCGCCCACCCAGAATAATAGTTTGTGTGGAGGTGCTGACTAACACCCTGAGGAAGGCACAATGATGCCGAAACATTGGTAAATACCCATTAAATTGCAGGGAAATTACACATGGAGTGTGCGACTTTCTTTATTTTGATAGTTTATGGTATTACAGACTGGGTCAGGGAGAGGTTGAAAATGTCAGTGAAGACACTTGCCAACTGGTCAGCGCATGTTCTGAGTACACGTCATGGTAATCCGTCTGGCTCTGCTGCCTTGTGAATGTTATCCTGTTTTAAATGTCTTACTCACATCGGCTATGGAGAGCGCGATCACACAGTCATCTGGAACAGCTGGTGCTCTCACGCATGATTGTGTTGCTTACCTTGAAGCAAGCATAGAAGGTGTTTAGCTTGTCGGATAGGCTCGTGTCACTGTGCAGCTCGTGGCTGGGTTTCCCTTTGTAATCCGTGATAGTTTGTAAGTCCTGCCACATGCGGCGAACGTCAGAGTAGTAGGATTCGATCTTCGTCCCGTGTTGACGCTTTGCCTGTGATGGTTCGTCGGAAGACATAGTGGGATTTCTTATAAGTGTCCGGGTTAGAGTCCCACTCCTTGCCTTTAGCTCAGTGAGGATGTTGCCTGTAATCCATGGTTTCTGGTTGGGATATGCATGTACGTCGCTTTGGCGATGAGGTTGTTGATGGACTTAGTTCGTTTTATTGAATATTTAAAGTATACAATATACTTGCAGTGAAGCCACTCAACTACATTACATTAGTCATCTAACAGACTCCCATCCAGAGCGACACACAAAAGCAACCAGGGTCAACGCCCTGCTCAAGGGCACGTTGACAGTTCTCCCACAAGGTCAAAAACAGGGACCCCGAACGAGTGATCCATCAGCCACCGGCCCAAGCTCCCAACCGCCAGGCCTCCAAGATTCCCCCCACAGTTCCCCTAGAGCTGCCGCTCAACCATCCAAGGCCCCCCCACTGAGAAAAAATAAATAAATACAATAATTCCATTCCCCCCCAATACACCAACAAAATATAAAAAGGAGAAACAGAAAACAACAAAGCAAAAGACATCGAGGACAACAAAAATCATAACAGCAAGGCCAACTGAATATGTTTCAGTGCATGTATGGCACTATTTACGTGTGTGTCTGTGTATGTGTTTATTTGAATGAGAGCGTGTGTATATTGCATGTGTACAAACACCTGCACTGCATCAGCCTCAGGCAATCCGGCATTAACTGTAACAACACTGCCCCTCAGTGTCATTCAAACTGACTTTTTGTTATGTTTTATTTTGACTTTATTTTTTAAACATTTTATCTTTGACCGTCATTCTATCCCCCGCCCAGCAACTCCGCTCCCACCTGTCTCCAATTCCACACATGCGAATTTCTATACACCATATATCTTTCAACTATGCTGTGATGTTTAAAATACACTGCTCAAAAAAATAAAGGGAACACTAAAATAACACATCCTAGATCTGAATGAATGAACTATTCTAATTAAATACTTTTTTCTTTACATAGTTGAATGTGCTGACAACAAAATCACACATTATCAATGGAAATCAAATTTATCAACCCATGGAGGTCTGGATTTGTAGTCACACTCAAAATTAAAGTGGAAAACCACACTACAGGCTGATCCAACTTTGATGTAATGTCCTTAAAACGAGTCAAAATGAGGCTCAGTAGTGTGTGTGGCCTCCACGTGCCTGTATGACCTCCCTACAACGCCTGGGCATGCTCCTGATGAGGTGGCGGATGGTCTCCTGAGGGATCTCCTCCCAGACCTGGACTAAAGCATCCGCCAACTCCTGGACAGTCTGGTGTGGCGTTGGTGGATGGAGCGAGACATGATGTCCCAGATGTGCTCAATTGGATTCAGGTCTGGGGAACGGGCGGGCCAGTCCATAGCATCAATGCCTTCCTCTTGCAGGAACTGCTGACACACTCCAGCCACATGAGGTCTAGCATTGTCTTGCATTAGGAGGAACCCAGGGCCAACCGCACCAGCATATGGTCTCACAAGGGGTCTGAGGATCTCATCTCGGTACCTAATGGCAGTCAGGCTACCTCTGGCGAGCCCATGGAGGGCTGTGCGGCCCCCCAAAGAAATGCCACCCCACACCATGACTGACCCACCGCCAAACCGGTCATGCTGGAGGATGTTGCAGGCAGCAGAACGTTCTCCACGGCGTCTCCAGACTGTCACGTCTGTCACATGTGCTCAGTGTGAACCTGCTTTCATCTGTGAAGAGCACAGGGCGCCAGTGGCGAATTTGCCAATCTTGGTGTTCTCTGGCAAATGCCAAACGTCCTGCACGGTGTTGGGCTGTAAGCACAACCCGCACCTGTGGACGTCGGGCCCTCATACCACCCTCATGGAGTCTGTTTCTGACCGTTTGAGCAGACACATGCACATTTGTGGCCTGCTGGAGGTCATTTTGCAGGGCTCTGGCAGTGCTCCTCCTGCTCCTTCTTGCACAAAGGCGGAGGTAGTGGTCCTGCTGCTGGGTTGTTGCCCTCCTACGGCCTCCTCCACGTCTCCTGATGTACTGGCCTGTCTCCTGGTAGCGCCTCCATGCTCTGGACACTACGCTGACAGACACAGCAAACCTTCTTGCCACAGCTCGCATTGATGTGCCATCCTGGATGAGCTGCACTACCTGAGCCACTTGTGTGGGTTGTAGACTCCGTCTCATGCTACCACTAGAGTGAAAGCACCGCCAGCATTCAAAAGTGACCAAAACATCAGCCAGGAAGCATAGGAACTGAGAAGTGGTCTGTGGTCACCACCTGCAGAACCACTCCTTTATTGGGGGTGTCTTGCTAATTGCCTATAATTTCCACCTTTTGTCTATTACATTTGCACAACAGCATGTGAAATTTATTGTCAATCAGTGTTGCTTCCTAAGTGGAGAGTTTGATTTCACAGAAGTGTGATTGACTTGGAGTTACATTGTGTTGTTTAAGTGTTCCCTTTATTTTTTTGAGCAGTGTATATCAACTCATACACCCTGTACCGTGGAATCGGTACATCATAAATCTCTTCCGAACTATTTTGCAATCTGTTTGGCACAGCTTGTCCTCAAATGAAACTGGTATAGTTTCCTATTTATGCTGTTTTTATTCCTCTGCCAGTTTTGATCCTTTATAATGGTCAGACAGACCAGTTCCCTACCTCCTCCCGCTGCCACCTGTCTCCTCCATTTTTGGGGGTAATGCTGTAATCAATTGGTTGTAATCTTGGATTGAGTTCCCATGCAATTCGGAAAAGTCCATGAAAGACAACTCTACCATTACAATTTACAATATCATTAAAAAATATATACCGTTTCAAATATCTTTCCCATAAATACAGTTCTTTCAGCCATAATATTTGTTGTGTCTTTTCAGGGGGATGAAATTGAAATTGTAGCCAGCTCTGCAGTGCTTGTTTGAAAAAGAGAGATACTTTAAAAAAATAATAATTTTCAATTAATCGAAAATGAGACATGGCAATCTGCACAAAGGCAAAAAGGCAATTTTTAAGCAATGGATGAGCTTTTCTTAGTAATTTACTTGAACCGTTTAGGGTTCAAATAAAACTTTGAATGAGTGAAGCTTTTCGAGAGAGGTTTAGTGATTTTATATTTAATCTCAACCCACCCTATTCATTATATAGATAGGCACACTTTATCTTGTCTTGTCTGCGACGAACCATCAAACAGGCAAAGCGTCAATACAGGGCTAAGATTGAATCAAACTACACTCCTCCGACGCTCGTCTTACTGGTATAGTTTGCCAATAGGGCTTGCAAACTATTACAGACTACAAAGGGAAGCATAGCCGCGAGCTGCCCAGTGACACAAGCCTACCAGACGAGCTAAATCACTTTTATGCTCGCTTCGAGGCAAGCAACACTGAGGCATGCATGAGAGCATCAGCTGTTCTGGACGACTGTGTGATCACGCTCTCCGTAGCCGACGTGAGTAAGACCTTTAAACAGGTCAACATACACAAGGCTGCGGGGCCAGACGGATTACCAGGACATGTGCTCCGGGCATGTGCTGACCAACCGACAGGTGTCTTCACTGTCCCTGATTGAGTCTGTAATACCAACATGTTTCATGCAGACCACCATAGTCCCGTGCCCAGGAACACAAAGGCAACCTGCCTAAATGACTACAGACCCGTAGCACTCACGTCCGCAGCTATGAAGTGCTTTGAAAGGCTGATAATGGCTCACATCAACACCATTATCCCAGAAACCCTAGACCCAACAGATCCACAGATGCAATCTCTATTGCACTTCACACTGCCCTTTCCCACCTGGACAAAAGGAACACTTATGTGAGAATGCTATTCATTGACTACAGCTCAGCGTTCAACACCATAGTACCCTCAAAGCTCATCACTAAGCTAAGGATCCTGGGACTAAACACCTCCCTCTGCAACTGGATCCTGGACTTCCTGACGGGCCGCCCCCAGGCGGTGAGGGTAGGTAGCAACACATCTGCCAGGCTGATCCTCAACACTGGAGCACCCCAGGGGTGCGTGCTCAGTCCACTCCTGTACTCCCTGTTCACCCACGACTGCATGGCCAGGCAGACGACAAAACAGTGGTAGGCCCGATCAACGACGAGACAGCCTATAGGGAGGAGGTCAGAGACCTGGCCGGGTCGTGCCAGAATAACAACCTATCCCTCAATGTAACCAAGACAAAGGAGATGATTGTGGACTACAGGAAAAGGAGGACCGAGTACGCCCCCATTCTCATCGATGGGGCTGTAGTGGAGCAGGTTGAGAGCTTCAAGTTCCATGGTGTCCACATCACCAACAAACTAGAATGGTCCAAACACACCAAGACAGTCGTGAAGAGGGCACGACAAAGCCTATTCCCCCTCAGGAAACTAAAAGATTGGCATGGGTCCTGAGATCCTCAATAGGTTCTACAGCTGCAACATCGAGAGCATCCTGACGGGTTGCATCACTGCTTGGTACGGAAATTGCTCGGCTAGTGTGTACGGCCCAGTTCATCACTGGGGCTAAGCTGCCTGCCATCCAGGACCTCTACACCAGGCGGTGTCAGAGGAAGGCCCTAAAAATTGTCTAAGACCCCAGCCACCCCAGTCATAGACTGTTCTCTACTACCGCAAGGCAAGCGGTACCGGAGTGCCAAGTCTAGGACAAAAAGGCTTCTCAACAGTTTTTACCCCCAAGCCATAAGACTCCTGAACAGGTAATCAAATGGTTAACCGGACTATTTGTATTGTGTGCCCCCCAACCAGTGCTCCCGCGCATTGGCTAACCCGGGTTATCTGCATTGTGTTCCACCACCTGCCAACCCCTCTTTACGCTACTGCTACTCTCTGTTCATCATATATGCATAGTCACTTTAACCATATCTACATGTACATACTACCTCAATCAGCCTGACTAACTGGTGTCTGTATGTAGCATCGCTACTTTTATAGCATCGCTACTGTATATAGCCTCGCTACTGTTTTTCACTGTCTTTTTTATTGTTTTTATTTCTTTACTTACCTATTGTTCACCTAATATGTTTTTTGCACTATTGGTTAGAGCCTGTAAGTAAGCATTACACTGTTGTATTCGGCGCACGTGACAAAAACTTTGATTTGATTTAGCGTCCCAGATAAAGCAAAATATTTTTTGCTCATATGATTTGAAAACTAATCATCAGGAGTAGGCAGCGCCATGAGTGAGTAAACTGAGATATGACTAAGGAGTTAATCAATGAAATGTTTCCATAAATATACAGGTGTTTACCTCTCCATAGTTGCATGATCTATTGAAATTCTCTATTGAAATTCATTGTGGAGAGCTCATTTATACATTTTGTGACATGAATACCAAGTATGTCTACTTCACCGTCAGTCCATTTTATAGGTAAACTGCACGGTAATGTACATTTTATTTTTACGTAATATTGTACACATCATAATTAGGTTTTAGTCCAGAGATTCCAGAAAAGTTATGTAGATTTTCAATGAAACATTGCAGGTATCTAGCTTGCGGACTTAATATAAAACTTGAGTCATCGGCATCCATGGACACTTTTTTGTTTTTAAGCCTTGGATTTTTAATCCTCTAATGTTGTTATTTGATCTGATTTTAATAGCTAGCATTTCAATGGCCATAATGAATATATATGGTGACAGCGGACACCCTAGTTTAACTCCTCTTGACAATTCAAAGCTCTGAGAAGTAGCCACTATTTACTATTTTACACCGGGGGTTGCTATACATTTAGTTATTAATGAACCAGTGACTGATGTGATAAAGTCCTCAATGCCATTAGATGAATCCTGGAACATATTCCAGTCTGTGCTAGCAAAACAGTCCTGTTGCTTAGCATACACTTCATTGGACCACTTGGTACTTCCTGTTTTGAGTTTTTGCTTGTAAGCAGGAATCAGGAAGATGGCGTTATGGTCAGATTTGCCAAATGGAGGGCGAGCTTTGTATACATCTTTGTGTGGAGTATAGTTGATCTGCCACCCTCCCTGACTCTCCCCCTGTCCCTTACCCTGCCACCCTCCCTGACTCTCCCCCTGTCCCTTACCCTGCCACCCTCCCTGACTCTCCCCCTGTCCCTTACCCTGCCACCCTCCCTGACTCTCCCCCTGTCCCTTACCTGCCTCCCTCCCTGACTCTACCCCTGTCCCTTACCTTGCCTCCCTCCCTGCCTCTGCCCCTTACCCTCCCCCTGTCTCCTCCCTGCCCTGTCTCCTCCCTGCCCTGTCTCCTCCCTGACCCCTGTCTCCTCCCTGCCCCCTGTCTCCTCCCTGACCCCTGTCTCCTCCCTGACCCCTGTCTCCTCCCTGACTCTCCCCCTGTCCTTCAGCTCTTTGTTCCTGACTAGCCTATCGCCTGACTAGTGTATCTGGCTCTGTTTACCCCAGTGACCTCTAGCCCTCATCTCTCCCTGAGGCTGAATGCTTGGTTCTCACTGAACTTTTCTAGCCTGTATTAATTACCCGATAGTGATGAGCTTGATTATGGGAATGGTGATGACTTTCTCCAGCGGTGTGGGTGTTCTCACACTATCAAAGCCTGCCTGTTGCAGCCTGCCTCTGACAGGAGGAGACCCTGGGGTCTGCTTGCACTTTGAAGGAGTCTAAGGATATCCTCAACGTGTGAGTGAGAGGGAGTGAGTGAGGATGTTTCAGTCCTCTCCAATTCCCCTGTCTGTTTGCAACAACGTTTGTAGTGTGAGCGGTCTTAATAACGACATAAGCAAGGACTTTTCTCTCAGGCGCCCTCTTCCTCTCTCCTTCCTTCCCTTCTCTATCCTCCTCCTCTCTCGCTCTGCTGTTCTCCTTTGTTTTTCTTTCTCATCCTCGTTAGAGAAGGGGAGTTTGTTAGCTGTTATTCTTTTTGCTGAACTCCTCCAGTGCTGAGTTTGCAGAATTCCCCTGTGTTTGGTTGGGGGCTTAGACTTGGTGCTAGAGGCTGAGGCTGGTTGTCGGGGCAGGGATCTGCTCTGGAGCCGAGGCTGAGGCTGCATATGGGCTAGACTGGGATGGAGGCTGGGAGTTGGATCGCCACAGGCTTTATAATGCAGAGAGTGTTAGCCTGGCCCTACCAAAGCCCTGCCAGGCTGACAGAGAAAATGGGAGGCGAGTTACGATGGGACACTAATTGGCCCAGCCTCAGTCAGAGACCCATTTGTGTTCAGTAAGCCGTTTACAGCAGCACAGTCCAGCACAGTGATGGGGCTGGAAAGGCCTGACTGGATGGGGTTTCAGCGACCATAGAGGGCTGGAACAGGCTGGCATGCCACTGAAGGCACGCCACTGAGGCCCAGTGCAGCCAAGCTTTCTCCTATACTTGTCCTTAACTGAGATGGAAACATGTATTGTGTGCAGTAGTTCTCGTCAGGGGTGTGCAGAGAGGAGCTCAGCACTTACACAGGTCCGGTTGAGTCCACCCAGGCTACAGCTGAGGTACAGCAACCCTGTTCGTGAGCAACTTTGTTTGAGAGGCACTTTGAGAACTGTAGTTAAGATATGGATCTGATTTTCTGTGCCTCTTGTTGGTCGTACATAGAACTGCACACAGAAGCACTCCAGTGTTATTCTTATCATCCAATGTGATGATACTTCTGTTCTATTAGGTGTCTCTTTTAGACATGATAAGCCTTCCATGACACGAGGCTCAACATCATTCACTCCCGGACTGGGGTTTATCACCGGACAAGAGACCAATGGAGTCACGCTAGTCTATCTTTTTATAATACTTGTTATTTATTTCACCGCTAGCTAAATCCAGTGTTGACATGATTTACTGAGGCCTCTTCTGCCTGTGGTCTGTGCTGAATGTAGATCCAGCTGCTGTGTGTTCTGTTGCGTACTCTGCACTGTGATTGATCCTGCCTCTCTCCATTGTTCCTCCACTGGAAAACTGATGCTGCTGCTTGGTAGGAGAGAAGAAAGACGCAGGGTGATGGTTGTGTCTTTTGCTGGTAGTGCAGGATTTTACTGCCTTTGGAAGTGTGTAGCTCTTTCTCTTGAATGTGTGTGTGTGTGCTTTATATGTGTGCATGCGTGTACTTTCAGAAAGCCCTCCTCTCTCCCTATGTCCCTGGAGTTTCTACTGTCTCTATAGTATCTGGTCTAATTTTAGCAGAGTGAAATGTGTGGTTGGGAATCACATGGCAGGCAGTCGGAGCTAGGCTGACACTGACACCGGAGCTGTGTCCGCTTACCGTGCTGCTATTGCCTGAGACTTTGTGGCATGTGGGCTTTTCTAAAATAAATGGCTGTTGTCACCTTCCTTCCCAGTCAGATAGAACACTGAGTGACTGAGTGACTGAGCCACTGGACAAAGGGCAGAGCGGACTCCTGGAGATCAGGGACGTAATGGGTTCAGAGTTCATGTTTTCTCTGTGTAGGCCCTGTGAGGTGTTGTAGCCCGCAGACAGATGAGTACATACTCTAACAATGAGCTATCGGACTGTCTCTATGGAAATGTGTAATGTGACATTTGGTTTACACAGAAACCAGCCGGACCAAAACAAACCGCACCTTTTCTGTGTTTAGCGCTGAGTCCCAGGTGCTGTAATTTGAACCGTTGTCAGAACAGCAACAGAACAGCACTGGGAGTGTTTTTCTCGTCCTCTTTACCGAGAAGGAGTGTGTGTGTGTGTGCACGCCAAGACAAAGGAGCGATCGGTTACCGTCAGAGACGAGGCAGTGTTTGTGGTCTGGTGAGGTCGTGTAACTTTTGGAAGGTCGAGTGTTTCTTGTAATACACGTCAGTCAGATGACTGAGGGGTCAAGTCTGGTGGAGCCTGTCTGTGACCCTCCTCAGGTCACACCAAAGCAACTGTGTTCTCCCCATGTCTGGGTCCAACCTCATTGAACCCCAAGTCATTGAGCTGTAGTGTGGTGCTAAATGTTTTGGGCAGTAGTGACGTTAGTTCTGGGCTTTGAACTGAGCTCACTCTGTGTCAGTCATGTCCTGTAACCCATAGAGGCCCATACAGACAGATGTCCTCAGTCTACCTCCCCCTCTCTGCTCTCCTAAAATGGGTAAAAAAGGACTGGACTGAAGGTCAGGCCGCTGGACGCCGGTCAGTGTTCTGGTCTGGCTGTAATCCCCTCCTTTTCATCTGGCTGTGGACAGATTGATATGGAGAGAGAGGAAAAAAAGAGACATAAGAGAAATGAGGCAGTGTGTGAGAAAGGGCCATGTAAGGCTACAAAGCACCAAGTTGAAAGGCAGAGGGAAAGGGTTTTTCAGACGTGGTCCTGTAACATAAAACTCCACAGCTTCTGTTTGGGTCTTCATGTTGACAGACGGCCATCTGAGCCCAGGGACAAACGTCCTGTAACATAACACTCCACAGCTTCTGTTTGGGTCTTCATGTTGACAGACGGCCATCTGAGCCCAGGGACAAACGTCCTGTAACATAAAACTCCACAGCTTCTGTTTGGGTCTTCATGTTGACAGACGGCCATCTGAGCCCAGGGACAAACGTCCTGTAACATAAAACTCCACAGCTTCTGTTTGGGTCTTCATGTTGACAGACGGCCATCTGAGCCCCGGGACAAACGTCCTGTAACATAACACTCCACAGCTTCTGTTTGGGTCTTCATGTTGACAGACGGCCATCTGAGCCCCGGGACAAACGTCCTGTAACATAACACTCCACAGCTTCTGTTTGGGTCTTCATGTTGACAGACGGCCATCTGAGCCCCGGGACAAACGTCCTGTAACATAACACTCCACAGCTTCTGTTTGGGTCTTCATGTTGACAGACGGCCATCTGAGCCCCGGGACAAACGTCCTGTAACATAAAACTCCACAGCTTCTGTTTGGGTCTTCATGTTGACAGACGGCCATCTGAGCCCCGGGACAAACAGCTGAACACAGTCTGATTCTACACAGTGGGGTCCCTCTCTTTGGTGGGTCCCCTGGCCCCTAAACCTCCACCCACCGCCCTGTGCAGCGCCCGTTCTGCCCGCTACACCCCTAGCAACACAGCCCAGTCTGGCAGCATGGTGTGCGGGACCAGGGGTATATTTATTGATGGACACCTTTTTGGGGGTATAAATACCTTGTTGTGATGGCCTGTTGCCAGAGCAGAATACAGGGCGAGTGTGTCTGTTTCCATGACTTCCTCAGTGTGAGAACAACACGGGAGCTGGGTTGACTGTGGTTCTGTGTGGCCTACCGTTGCCCGTCATAGAAACAAGCTGCATCCCTGAGCCAAAATAAGTTTGTTTTTGCAGCTAAAGTCCCTGCCTTTTTAAATGAGTGCAGACAGAGTAGGGGGGTTGGACACTGACACCCTACACCGTGTCTCAGGGTGTCTGGTGTGTTGCTTTCTTAAGTCATGCCACCATGTGAACCCCATTGCATTACTGGGCCTGTTGAGATGGAGGTTGGTGTGACGTGAGTCCCGACTGCCTGCCTCACTTTTTGTTGATGAGCTCATGCTCTTTTGCACCATACTGCCATAATAACACACGCTGCTGAGAGGTTCTCCAGCTAGCCAGCCTGCTACTACTACTACTAACACTGACAGAACAGCTGCCCTGCACGGCCCAGAGAGTGAAACCCCAGCACGGTGCCTACCAGAGACTACAACACTGTACTTATCAGGGAAGGCGACCAAAGAGGGAGAGACCAGACATTGAGAGCAGCGTGATCCAGAGAGAGGGACCAGGGCCTGCTGTTTTAGACTTGTGTCCCAGCCCAGGGTGGTGCTGTCCTGTTTGGTGCTCCTCACCCTGCTGCCTCAGATCTCTCTCTCAGCCCTCTTCTGCTCCTCTGTGAGGGGGAGAGACTGCTGCTGCTGTTTGGTGCTGGCACTGTAGAGACAGTGGAAGGCCCTCCAGGCGTCCACAGATATGCCTGCTCCCAGAGTGAGCGGCTTCCAACTGCAGCAGACTATCAGTCGCGCTCAGATCATCCTCAGCAGTGAGTAGAGCTGGACTGGAGGGGGTTGGTAGGGGGTTTGATTTGGAGGAGGATTTGGGGGTGTAGTGAGACAGCTGATGAGGAGAAAGGGTGGTGCAGGAGTGGGAGGGGGCAGATGACTACACCACTGATTGCATGTTGCAGAGCGTTAGTTGAAAAGGAAGCGCGACTGACTGAGTTCCTCTCTTACTAACACAACTAGTGCTAACAAGTCCTTATGTAACTTGTATAACATGAATGTTTTATGCTCTATTCGAGATGTCAGTGAAAATGAGGTGTTAGTTGCCTGTAGTGTAACCTGCTATATATTATACACTGTCCCGATAGGCGATGGAAGGAAGATGGAGTCCTCTTATGATTGGTCAGAGATCAGTTACTCTATCTTCTGATTGGCTAAGCTGTGTTCCATACTTTGGTGCTCTGTAGCAACACTGGCTGCAAGCCCGACGTCGGTACACTTATGACAACAGCCACTTCAAGTGCAGGGCGTGAAATTCAAAATATATATTTTTAAAATATTTAACTTTCACACATTAACAAGTCCAATACAGCATATGAAAGGTACACATCTTGTGAATCCAGCCAACATGTCTGATTTTTTAAAAATGTTTTACAGCGAAAACAGCACGTATATTTATGTTAGCTCACCACCAAATACAAAAAAAGGACAGACATTTTTCACAGCACAGGTAGCATGCACAAAGCCAACCTAACTAACCAAGAACCAACCAAACTAACCAAGAAACAACTTCATCAGATGACAGTCTTGTAACATGTTATACAATAAATCTATGTTTTGTTCGAAAAATGTGCATATTTCAGGTATAAATCATAGTTTACATTGCAGCTACAATCAGAAATAGCACCGAAAGCAGCCATAATAATTACAGACACCAACGTCAAATACCTAATTACTCATCATAAAACATTTCTGAAAAATACATAGTGTACAGCAAATGAAAGACAGGCATATTGTGATTCCAGCCAATATTTCCGATTTATTAAGTGTTTTACAGCGAAAACAGAATATAGCGTTATATTAGCTTACCACAATAGCCAGAAACACTTGGGCGCCGACGACTAGTTCACATCTACGACAGATATATGAAATAGCATCATAAAATGTTTCTTACTTTTGCTGATCTTCCATCAGAATGTTGGACAAGGTGTCCTTTGTCCAGAACAATCGTTGTTTGGATTTAGAACGGCAACTTTCCCTCTTGATTTAGCAAGCACACTTGCCAAGTGGCACGGATCTCTCCATCGTCAACAAAGTCAGAGAACGGAACACGGCAAAACTCCCGAAAAAATTTCAATAATCTGATTAAACTATATTGAAAAAACATACTTTACGATGATATGGTCACATGTATCAAATAAAATCAAAGCCGGAGATAGTAGCGGCAGCTAAACAGAAGGCAATCCCACTGTCCACCTCGCGCTCTCGAGAGTACCGGAAATGAGGGACACGTCATACAAAGAGCTTGTATTCCACTTCAGACCAAGATAAACACTAAATTTCTTCTCTCACAGCCTCTTGACATCCAGGGGAAGGTCTATGAAGTGCACGTATACTCTTACGTATCATGCCCATTTATAGGCAGGAAGAAGAACAGAGCCTCGATTTCAGACTTTCCACTTCCTGGTCAGGAAGTTTGTGCCAAATGAGTTCTGTTTGACTCACAGATATAATTCAAACGGTTTTAGAAACTAGAGTGTTTTCTATCCAATAGTAATAATAATATGCATATTGTATGAGCAAGAATTGAGTACGAGGCCGTTTGAAATGGGCACCTTTTATCTGGCTACTCAATACTCCCCCTGCAGCCCAAACAGGTTAAGAAGCCCCTGGCTGAAAGAGAAAGGGCAAGGAGATGGAGGCCAGCCGTGACCTCTGTTTCTGTGCTTACACGATCTTTGAAAGATAATTAAATCACTTAAAAGTGTTCCTGAGTCTCCTAGCTACAGAGTCAGAAACACAGGCTCTGTTCAGTCCACACAAATAATTCAACCCTCGAGGGAGAGGAGAGAAAAGGTACATTTTAGGCATAGTTCTGAATGCTTCTCCATTCTCATGCCCTCAACACAGTTGGCTTCCTTCAGCTAGCTCTGTTTTCGGTTGGAGGCGAACCCTGTGGAAAGCCCTGTCTCTCCTCTCTCGGTTGTGCCAGCATTAGGATCATGAGGATATGTCTTTATTGCACGCTGCTTGGCTCGCAAAACTGATGATTCCTATAGTGCAGTTAGGATCAGCAGCAGAACACCAGGGCTTTCTCATTACAATAGGCTGTGTTTAGTCAACACTCCTGCTGACTATCAGGTGCTAAAGGCATGGCTGCTAATGAAATTGGGACACACATGTCCTAACAATGCAAAACAGTTGCATTTGGGTCTAGCCCTTGGATGCTGTGTCTTTGGGGCTAGTTCCCTGGATGCTGTGTCTTTGGGGCTAGTTCCCTGGGTGCAGTGTCTTTGGGGCTAGTTTCCTGGGTGCTCCGTGGGGGCAGTTACTTCTGAGGCATTGGCAGAGCTCCATGATGAACTCATCCACAGGTGCCGGTTGGCCTGGTCTGGGGTTGTATAGCTCGGGCTCCTCCCCTAACACGGTGGCTGGGCCAGAAATAACATGTTTACCTTCTCCTATGGATGAAGGGGGCCTGGCCTGCGTTGCTTCTGCTTATGGGCGTACTGTTTTCGAGAAGGGCAGCTTTTATTTGGTAACTTTACTTCAGACCTGAGCTGAGGCATCCGGCCCCCTGAGCTGGCCTGGTGTCAGGTGCTGGGTCTCGGTGTCAGTGGCCTTGCCTGTGGAAATGGATATGGCTAGCTGTGCTACTGACAGCCCTGCTAAGGACAGGGGGAAGGGTAGGGGGAGGGTGCACTTTCCTACTGACACCTAGACCCCTAGTCTCTCCCTCTGCCCCATAATAAGACCCCACCTTGGAAAAGAGGGTGGAGGTGAAAGGGATTGAGGTTTTGGGGGTAGTGTATACGGCCTGCCCTGTCATTACGTTTGTCTACACGTCTGTACTGTATGCCTGTCTCCCTATGGGAGACGGGAAATGGTTACACTGCTGCAGCCATGAATAATATATCACAGGCTGTCTGTGATTGCCTGGAAAGCTGTTTTTGTAACCGTGCAGGAAGTAGGCATAATGTTCTGACATGCAACACCGACCATCATCACACCCCCAGTCCTGTTGCCACGGACGGTGAACTGACCTGTGACAATTGCTCAACCTAATTGGCACCCCAAACTGCAGTGAAACTGTTTATAGCCAATCCTATCTAGGCGTAGAGAGCCTGCGGAGTCAGGAGGACCAATCATCTGCGCTCTGATGACTCTTCATCCTTTTTCTTGGAAGTTTTTCTCCCAGCAGCCTCACATCTGTTGGCCTGTTCACAGTAGCAGCACTCAATTTCACAAAATGGGGTTAGCCATTGTTTAATAGGGCTGTGATGATACCAGTATCGTGGTACTTGGAAACAAACCTAATTATGTTGTCATCCAGTCACATTTGTTTGTTTTCGAAGCTATGTTACACAATATTTTACAGACAACAGGTTTTTAAAGGACCAAATAGTTTTTGGTCTGCTTCATGTTTTCTTTCTTGCCTTTGAAAAAATATTGCGATACTGGTATATTCACAGACCAATTGTTTAGACACTGTATATTTGTGAGTGTTATGCTGCGAGACTACGGACTCCTCTGCTTTGGGGGGGGGGGGGGGGGGGACTCATTTGCGGGTTGCAAGTAGTGTTACAGCAGCAGTGTTGGGGTTCTAATGAGACGGGCGGTGTTACAGCAGCAGTGTTGGGGTTTTAATGAGACGGGTGGTGTTACAGCAGCAGTGTTGGGGTTTTAATGAGACGGGCGGTGTTACAGCAGCAGTGTTGGGGTTCTAATGAGACGGGCGGTGTTACAGCAGCAGTGTTGGGGTTTTAATGAGACGGGCGGTGTTACAGCAGCAGTGTTGGGGTTTTAATGAGACGGGCGGTGTTACAGCAGCAGTGTTGGGGTTTTAATGAGACGGGCGGTGTTACAGCAGCAGTGTTGGGGTTTTAATGAGACGGCGGTGTTACAGCAGCAGTGTTGGGGTTCTAATGAGACGGGTGGTGTTACAGCAGCAGTGTTGGGGTTTTAATGAGACGGGCGGTGTTACAGCAGCAGTGTTGGGGTTTTAATGAGACGGGCGGTGTTACAGCAGCAGTGTTGGGGTTCTAATGAGACGGGTGGTGTTACAGCAGCAGTGTTGGGGTTTTAATGAGACGGGCGGTGTTACAGCAGCAGTGTTGGGGTTTTAATGAGACGGCGGTGTTACAGCAGCAGTGTTGGGGTTTTAATGAGACGGCGGTGTTACAGCAGCAGTGTTGGGGTTTTAATGAGACGGGCGGTGTTACAGCAGCAGTGTTGGGGTTTTAATGAGACGGGCGGTGTTACAGCAGCAGTGTTGGGGTTCTAATGAGACGGGCGGTGTTACAGCAGCAGTGTTGGGGTTCTAATGAGACGGGTGGTGTTACAGCAGCAGTGTTGGGGTTTTAATGAGACGGGCGGTGTTACAGCAGCAGTGTTGGGGTTCTAATGAGACGGGCGGTGTTACCACAGCAGTGTTGGGGTTTTAATGAGACGGGCGGTGTTACAGCAGCAGTGTTGGGGTTTTAATGAGACGGGCGGTGTTACAGCAGCAGTGTTGGGGTTCTAATGAGACGGGCGGTGTTACAGCAGCAGTGTTGGGGTTCTAATGAGACGGGCGGTGTTACAGCAGCAGTGTTGGGGTTTTAATGAGACGGCGGTGTTACAGCAGCAGTGTTGGGGTTTTAATGAGATGGGCGGTGTTACAGCAGCAGTGTTGGGGTTCTAATGAGACGGGCGGTGTTACAGCAGCAGTGTTGGGGTTCTAATGAGACGGGCGTTGTTACAGCAGCAGTGTTGGGGTTCTAATGAGACGGGCGGTGTTACAGCAGCAGTGTTGGGGTTTTAATGAGACGGGCGGTGTTACAGCAGCAGTGTTGGGGTTCTAATGAGACGGGCGGTGTTACAGCAGCAGTGTTGGGGTTCTAATGAGACGGGCGGTGTTACAGCAGCAGTGTTGGGGTTTTAATGAGACGGGCGGTGTTACAGCAGCAGTGTTGGGGTTCTAATGAGACGGGCGGTGTTACAGCAGCAGTGTTGGGGTTCTAATGAGACGGGCGGTGTTACCACAGCAGTGTTGGGGTTTTAATGAGACGGGCGGTGTTACAGCAGCAGTGTTGGGGTTTTAATGAGACGGGCGATGTTACAGCAGCAGTGTTGGGGTTCTAATGAGACGGGCGGTGTTACAGCAGCAGTGTTGGGGTTCTAATGAGACGGGTGGTGTTACCACAGCAGTGTTGGGGTTTTAATGAGACGGGCGGTGTTACAGCAGCAGTGTTGGGGTTCTAATGAGACGGGTGGTGTTACCACAGCAGTGTTGGGGTTTTAATGAGACGGGCGGTGTTACAGCAGCAGTGTTGGGGTTCTAATGAGACAGGCGATGTTACAGCAGCAGTGTTGGGGTTCTAATGAGACGGGTGGTGTTACAGCAGCAGTGTTGGGGTTCTAATGAGACGGGTGGTGTTACCACAGCAGTGTTGGGGTTTTAATGAGACGGGCGGTGTTACAGCAGCAGTGTTGGGGTTCTAATGAGACGGGTGGTGTTACCACAGCAGTGTTGGGGTTTTAATGAGACGGGCGGTGTTACAGCAGCAGTGTTGGGGTTCTAATGAGACGGGTGGTGTTACAGCAGCAGTGTTGGGGTTCTAATGAGACGGGCGGTGTTACAGCAGCAGTGTTGGGGTTTTAATGAGACGGGCGGTGTTACAGCAGCAGTGTTGGGGTTTTAATGAGACGGGCGGTGTTACAGCAGCAGTGTTGGGGTTCTAATGAGACGGGCGGTGTTACAGCAGCAGTGTTGGGGTTTTAATGAGACGGGCGGTGTTACAGCAGCAGTGTTGGGGTTTTAATGAGACGGGCGGTGTTACAGCAGCAGTGTTGGGGTTTTAATGAGACGGGCGGTGTTACAGCAGCAGTGTTGGGGTTTTAATGAGACGGGCGGTGTTACAGCAGCAGTGTTGGGGTTTTAATGAGACGGGCGGTGTTACAGCAGCAGTGTTGGGGTTTTAATGAGACGGGTGGTGTTACAGCAGCAGTGTTGGGGTTTTAATGAGACGGGCGGTGTTACAGCAGCAGTGTTGGGGTTTTAATGAGACGGGCGGTGTTACAGCAGCAGTGTTGGGGTTCTAATGAGACGGGCGGTGTTACAGCAGCAGTGTTGGGGTTTTAATGAGACGGGCGGTGTTACAGCAGCAGTGTTGGGGTTTTAATGAGACGGGCGGTGTTACAGCAGCAGTGTTGGGGTTTTAATGAGACGGGCGGTGTTACAGCAGCAGTGTTGGGGTTTTAATGAGACGGGTGGTGTTACAGCAGCAGTGTTGGGGTTCTAATGAGACGGGCGGTGTTACAGCAGCAGTGTTGGGGTTTTAATGAGACGGGCGGTGTTACAGCAGCAGTGTTGGGGTTTTAATGAGACGGGCGGTGTTACAGCAGCAGTGTTGGGGTTTTAATGAGACGGGCGGTGTTACAGCAGCAGTGTTGGGGTTCTAATGAGACGGGCGGTGTTACAGCAGCAGTGTTGGGGTTCTAATGAGACGGGCGGTGTTACAGCAGCAGTGTTGGGGTTCTAATGAGACGGGCAGTGTTGGGGTTTTAATGAGACGGGCGGTGTTACAGCAGCAGTGTTGGGGTTTTAATGAGACGGGTGGTGTTACAGCAGCAGTGTTGGGGTTCTAATGAGACGGGCGGTGTTACAGCAGCAGTGTTGGGGTTTTAATGAGACGGGCGGTGTTACAGCAGCAGTGTTGGGGTTTTAATGAGACGGGCGGTGTTACAGCAGCAGTGTTGGGGTTTTAATGAGACGGGCGGTGTTACAGCAGCAGTGTTGGGGTTTTAATGAGACGGGCGGTGTTACAGCAGCAGTGTTGGGGTTTTAATGAGACGGGTGGTGTTACAGCAGCAGTGTTGGGGTTTTAATGAGACGGGTGGTGTTACAGCAGCAGTGTTGGGGTTTTAATGAGACGGGCGGTGTTACAGCAGCAGTGTTGGGGTTTTAATGAGACGGGCGGTGTTACAGCAGCAGTGTTGGGGTTTTAATGAGACGGGCGGTGTTACAGCAGCAGTGTTGGGGTTTTAATGAGACGGGCGGTGTTACAGCAGCAGTGTTGGGGTTTTAATGAGACGGGCGGTGTTACAGCAGCAGTGTTGGGGTTCTAATGAGACGGGCGGTGTTACAGCAGCAGTGTTGGGGTTCTAATGAGACGGGCGGTGTTACAGCAGCAGTGTTGGGGTTCTAATGAGACGGGCAGTGTTGGGGTTTTAATGAGACGGGCGGTGTTACAGCAGCAGTGTTGGGGTTTTAATGAGACGGGTGGTGTTACAGCAGCAGTGTTGGGGTTCTAATGAGACGGGCGGTGTTACAGCAGCAGTGTTGGGGTTTTAATGAGACGGGCGGTGTTACAGCAGCAGTGTTGGGGTTTTAATGAGACGGGCGGTGTTACAGCAGCAGTGTTGGGGTTTTAATGAGACGGGTGGTGTTACAGCAGCAGTGTTGGGGTTCTAATGAGACGGGCGGTGTTACAGCAGCAGTGTTGGGGTTTTAATGAGACGGGCGGTGTTACAGCAGCAGTGTTGGGGTTTTAATGAGACGGGTGGTGTTACAGCAGCAGTGTTGGGGTTTTAATGAGACGGGCGGTGTTACAGCAGCAGTGTTGGGGTTTTAATGAGACGGGTGGTGTTACAGCAGCAGTGTTGGGGTTTTAATGAGACGGGTGGTGTTACAGCAGCAGTGTTGGGGTTTTAATGAGACGGGCGGTGTTACAGCAGCAGTGTTGGGGTTTTAATGAGACGGGCGGTGTTACAGCAGCAGTGTTGGGGTTTTAATGAGACGGGTGGTGTTACAGCAGCAGTGTTGGGGTTTTAATGAGACGGGCGGTGTTACAGCAGCAGTGTTGGGGTTTTAATGAGACGGGCGGTGTTACAGCAGCAGTGTTGGGGTTTTAATGAGACGGGTGGTGTTACAGCAGCAGTGTTGGGGTTTTAATGAGACGGGCGGTGTTACAGCAGCAATGGTAGTGATGGAACACTTGGGGAAGTATTATGTCTATTGCCACATAATTGTCTAATATCTGTATTTTGAGACCGAGAGAACAGGCTGATGTTTTGGTGGAGATGGAGACTTGTTTTGGCCCTCTTGTTGTTGCTTTGATTCCTGATTGGTGGAATTGGGTGACAATTCTCATGAGATTTGAATAATTGGAAATGAGCACAGTTTTCAATTACTTACTACTGGTTGCTATAGAACATGGCTATTGCTTCAATATGTTTTTGCTTTTCTGATACCAAAGTCCTGAACAGTATTTGACCTGAAAATGCATGTGCAGTGGAATGATAATTGACAGATGTGCCAACTCATGTGTAACTGTGTCTCCTCGCTTGTCCCTGTTAGCAAAATGTAAAGACTGTGGGTAAAACACTGGCCTCCTGTCTCTCTCAACATGATTGATCAATAACCATTACCTGAGATGGCCTCCCAAAAAGTAATTTTGGCTCCCCTCAAGTACAGTACATCAATCATAATTTCCTCTCCAATTTACTTTCCCCTCTTTCGGTGAACCAAAATAGATAGCTAAAATACATTTCCACATGACCTACAGGATATATTTGATTATTGAGCTTCACATGTTCGTAATTTCTAATCTTATGGCTAAGAATTCAAAGGAACATCTGTCAGTTAAAAATAACTTATGGTATTACAATGTTTACTTCCTTAAGTTGGTCACAGGGCCTCTTCCTCTTCTTGGCCCAGCCCAAGTGAATGGATGACCTTGCTGATGGTTGAGGAAGGTTTCTCTCTGTATGGAGCCCAGATAAGGTAGCAATGGGTATCAAAGTTGTTAAATAGTTTAAATACAATGCTGATGAATACAACCACTGGACAATGGATGAAGATACTCGGAACTTTTAGAATTGTTTAAATCCATCATATATTGACTGAATTATAGCACATTAACACTGTACTTGCATGGACAAATAATGGAGTTCAGGCTTTTTGGTGGTAATTCAGGCATTCAATTTATTGTAATATGTCACTTTTTTTCCTATAACGAACTATCAGGTATTTAAAAAAAATAAAAAATAAATACAATTTTATTTGCGCATAGACTGGGTGTATTTGCATACATGAATACATTTATATAAAGGGTTGAAATGGGTGAAACCACAAACTACCTCTAATCATAAACTGTGCTGTCTAGACTGCCTCATTAATGATCCATTACAGTTGTCACGTTCTGTTACCATAATTCTACAAGTGTGTAAAGAGAATGATACCCACGCAATTTAAAATCAAAACGCTCGTTTCTAGATTACACCTATCTATAAATACTGAACATTGTTTGCGAGATCAGACATAATATCACTATAATCCCAGTGTTCCTTTTTGGGAAATTGTTTTCATTTCAGCACATTACTGTATTAAAATGACTTTTTTTTAATTGCACAAAAAATCTACACCTGCAAAAATTGTGTTTTTCTTGTGATGTGTCGAGGCGGTGGGTTAAATCCTCAGCCAATCGTTGGTGTTTTGTATTCCATTTGTATTCTACTGGGCACATTTCAGCCATTACCGGGGTGTGTTTGACAGGTCACTAACGTTTCCACGGTTGTAACGTTAACTGGAGAAAAAAAGTCAGAAGCAACAGTGGGAAAGAGTTGCAGAGTAAAATGAAAGTAATCAATATAGTGAGATTTAAGTGACAAGCTGATCCCGAGTGGAGCAGTGCTAGACACTGCATCAGTGCTAGAGGTATCACTACAGACCCTGGTTCGATTCCAGTCTGTATCACAACTGGCCGTGATTGGGAGTCCCATAGGGCGGCGCACAATTGGCCCAGCGTTGTTAGGGTTTGGCCGGGGTAGGCCGTCATTGTAAATAAGAATTTGTTCTTAACTGACTTTAGTTAAATGGAGGTAAAGAAATATAATAATAATCAAATAAAAAAACACAGGAAATACTGTAGATATTCTCAGGTGGGTGGGGCCTGCGTGTTGCTAGATAAAAGGTCAAAACATTGTAATAATGAACATTCTCAGGAGCCCACCAATTCTAAAATTGAAGTAAAAAAAAAAAAAAAACAGTTGCAATGGAGTTCAGTATGTCAAATCGGAGGGCCTGTTGTCCGGACGTCTGGCAGTCTCTATGGGGGTGCCACAGGGTTCAATTCTCGGGCCGACTCTCTTCTCTGTGTACATCAATGATGTCGCTCTCGCTGCTGGTGATTCTTTGATCCACCTCTACGCAGAAGACACCATTCTGTATACCTCTGGCCCTTCGTTGGACACTGTGTTAACTAACCTCCACATGAGCTTCAATGCCATACAACTTTCCTTCCGTGGCCTCCAACTGCTCTTAAAATGCAAGTAAAACTAAATGCATGCTCTTCAATCGATCGCTGCCCGCACCTGCCTGCCCGTCCAGCATCACTACTCTGGACGGTTCTGACTTAGAATATGTGGACAATTACAAATACCTAGGTGTCTGGTTAGACTAAACTCTCCTTCCAGACTCACATTAAACATCTCCAATACAAAATTAAATCTAGAATCGGCTTCCTATTTCGCAACAAAGCATCCTTCACTCATGCTGCTAAACATACCCTCGTAAAACTGACCATCCTACCGATCCTTGACTTTGGCGTTGTCATTTACAGAATAGCCTCCATCACTCTACTCAACAAATTGGATGCAGTCTATCACAGTGCCATCCGTTTTGTCACCAAAGCCCCATATACTACCCACCACTGCGACCTGTATGTTCTCGTTGGCTGGCCCTCGCTTCATACTCGTCGCCAAACACACTGGCTCCAGGACATCTACAATTCTCTTCTAGGTAAAGCCCCAGCTTAGCTCACTGGTCACCATAGCAGCACCCACCCATAGCACGCGCTCCAGCAGGTATATCTCACTGGTCACCCCCAAAGCCAATTCTTCCTTTGGCCACCTCTTTCCAGTTCTCTGCTGCCAATGACTGGAACGAACTGCAAAAATCTCTGAAGCTGGAGACTCTTACCTCCCTCACTAGCTTTAAGCACCAGCTGTCAGAGCAGATCACTGCACCTGTACATAGCTCAACTGTAAATAGCCCATCCAATCTACCTCATCCCCATACTGTATATATTTATTTATTTATCTTGCTCCTTTGCACCCCAGTATTTCAACTTGCACAATCTGCACATCCTACCATTCCAGTGTTTAATTGCTATATTGTAATTACTTTGCCACCATGGCCTATTTATTGCCTTACCCCTCTTATCCTACCTCATTTGCACATACTGTATATAGATTTTTCTACTGTATTATTGATTGTATGTTTGTTTATTCTTTGTGTAACTCTGTATGTGTCGAACTGCTTTGCTTTATCTTGGCCAGGTCGCAGTTGCAAATGAGAACTTGTTCGTAACTAGCCTACCTGGTTAAATAACGGTGAAAAAAAAAAAAAATAGAAATGTCCAAATAATTTGAATGAACCATTTCATACATTATGGCAGTGCTATTCAAAGTTGGGTCGCAACAGCGGGAGAACTGCAGTGGGGTCGGCAATAAAAAAAAAAATCAATAAAATAATTAATTGGACAGTCCCACAGTTGACAGTGCATGTCAGAGCAAAAAACAAGCCATGAGGTCGAAAGAATTGTTGGTAGAGCTCCGTGACAGGATTGTGTTGCAGCACAGATCTGGGGAAGTGTACCACAAAATGTGTGCGGCATTGAAGTTCCCCAAGAACACAGAGTTTGGAACCACCAAGACTTCCTAGAGCTGGCCGCCCGGCTAAACTGAGCAATTCGGGGAGAAGGGCCTTGGTCAGGGAGGTGACCAAGAATCCGATGGTCACTCTGACAGAGCTCTAGAGTTCCTCTGTTGACATGAGTCTGCAGAGAAGAATGGAGGAACTCCCCAAATACAGGTGTGCCAAGCTTGTAGCGTCATGCCCAAAAAGACTCGATGCTGTAATCACTGCCAAAAGTGCTTCAACAAAGTACTGAGTATAGTGTCTGAATACTTATGTAAATGTGATTTCAGTTTATTTTTAATACATTTTGCAAAAATGTCAATCTATTTTTGCTTTGTCATTATGGGGTATTGTGTAGATTGAGGGAAATCAATTTTAGAATAATGCCGTAACATTACAAAATGAATGTAGAGAAAGTTAAGGGGTCTGAATACTTTCGGAAGGCACTGTATATAAACTTTTTTTTTTAAAGAATTTTGAAAATAAAATTGAGGACATTTATTTTCGTTTTGATAAGAGATGAAAATGCAATGAATTTAAGATTTTGTTGATGCAGAAATAGACATTTACTGATTTTTAAGGTTATGTCATTAGATTTGGGGTGGGGTCATGAAGTTATTGGGTGAAAAATTTGGGGTCCCCAGAAATTCTTGGAGGATAAATGGTGTCCCCGCCGAAAGTTTGAATACCAATTAATTAGAGCCTTGAATTTGACCTCTGGTGTGACATCATAATGAATGCTAATATTAAACGTTAAAGGGGAATGGAAACACTAGGATTTTGAACGCCAGCTAACTGTAAATGTAAATCGCCATTTTGATTGAATACATCTCTTAGCTTAGATTTACTTCCTAAAGTGTTTCCATTCCTCTTTAAGGATTCTCAAAACTACACTGCTCAAAAAAATAAAGGGAACACTTAAACAACACAATGTAACTCCAAGTCAATCACACTTCTGTGAAATCAAACTCTCCACTTAGGAAGCAACACTGATTGACAATAAATTTCACATGCTGTTGTGCAAATGGAATAGACAAAAGGTGGAAATTATAGGCAATTAGCAAGACACCCCCAATAAAGGAGTGGTTCTGCAGGTGGTGACCACAGACCACTTCTCAGTTCCTATGCTTCCTGGCTGATGTTTTGGTCACTTTTGAATGCTGGCGGTGCTTTCACTCTAGTGGTAGTATGAGACGGAGTCTACAACCCACACAAGTGGCTCAGGTAGTGCAGCTCATCCAGGATGGCACATCAATGCGAGCTGTGGCAAGAAGGTTTGCTGTGTCTGTCAGCGTAGTGTCCAGAGCATGGAGGCCATACCAGGAGACAGGCCAGTACATCAGGAGACGTGGAGGAGGCCGTAGGAGGGCAACAACCCAGCAGCAGGACCGCTACCTCTGCCTTTGTGCAAGGAGGAGCACTACCAGAGCCCTGCAAAATGACCTCCAGCAGGCCACAAATGTGCATGTGTCAGCATATGGTCTCACAAGGGGTCTGAGGATCTCATTTCGGTACCTAATGGCAGTCAGGCTACCTCTGGCGAGCACATGGAGGGCTGTGCGGCCCCACAAAGAAATGCCACCCCACACCATGACTGACCCACTGCCAAACCGGTCATGCTGGAGGATGTTGCAGGCAGCAGAACGTTCTCCACGGCGTCTCCCGACATGTGCTCAGTGTGAATCTGCTTTCATCTGTGAAGAGCACAGGGCGCCAGTGGCGAATTTGCCAATCTTGGTGTTCTCTGGCAAATGCCAAACGTCCTGCACAGTGTTGGGCTGTAAGCACAACCCCCACCTGTGGACGTCGGGCCCTCATACCACCCTCATAGAGTCTGTTTCTGACCGTTTGAGCAGACACATGCACATTTGTGGCCTGCTGGAGGTAATTTTGCAGGGCTCTGGTAGTGCTCCTCCTTGCACAAAGGCAGAGGTAGCGGTCCTGCTGCTGGGTTGTTGCCCTCCTACGGCCTCCTCCACGTCTCCTGATGTACTGGCCTGTCTCCTGGTATGGCCTCCATGCTCTGGACACTATGATGACAGACACAGCAAACCTTCTTGCCACAGCTCGCATTGATGTGCCATCCTGGATGAGCTGCACTACCTGAGCCACTTGTGTGGGTTGTAGACTCCGTCTCATACTACCACTAGAGTGAAAGCACCGCCAGCATTCAAAAGTGACCAAAACATCAGCCAGGAAGCATAGGAACTGAGAAGTGGTCTGTGGTCACCACCTGCAGAACCACTCCTTTATTGGGGGTGTCTTGCTAATTGCCTATAATTTCCACCTTTTGTCTATTCCATTTGCACAACAGCATGTGAAATTTATTGTCAATCAGTGTTGCTTCCTAAGTGGAGAGTTTGATTTCACAGAAGTGTGATTGACTTGGAGTTACATTGTGTTGTTTAAGTGTTCCCTTTATTTTTTTGAGCAGTGTATTTTTACTCTTTTATTAGTTATATCATTGTGTGAAGTATTTTATTTTTACTGGATGCCATGGTTCTAACTTCAGCAGTATGTATGGGCTCTGCCTGGTCCTCTTTATCAGTATGACTGGTTCATGATGACTCATCCCCAAAGACCCCCAACTCACAGGTTCCAGGTCAGCGGGCCAGGGAGTGATTCATGTCTTCCTGACCCAGGAAAAGTGAAATAGCACAGGATAGGCTGGACCTGGGGAATAGATGCACTCCAGGGGCTGTAAGGGGCTGAAACACAACAGGACTGTTTCACAGAATCACAGGAAGAGGAAAACCCCCCAAGACTACCCGAATTTCTTCCTCCCCTCCTTTTATCTCCTCCGTAGATCTGGGTGGAAAGAAACATGTAGTTAATTAGCAAAGAATACATTAGAGGAAACACATCATGCTGTGTTTGTACAATACTTTTATGGTCTGGTGTGGAAACGCACAAAGGGACCAATGCAGTGTGATCAGAGGAAAGCTCAGATTTCTTGTTTGTATCTCTTTCTCTAGTATTCATCACTCTTCTTATTTTCTGTGCCACTGTTTCCTTTTCACTTTCTTTTTCTCATTTTTTTTGTCTTCCCTCTGGGTTTTTGAGTTGGTTTGTCTCGAGAATTGACACACATGGGGGAGGTGGGAGGATGCCTTGCCCACCCTCCATGAATAATTGATCAGGACAAGGTTTTGTACGACTTGCGGACTGACCAGAGCATGGGACCACATCCCGTAGACACCTCCCTCTCTCCACCTACTCCCTCCCTCCCTGCCTGTGTAGCGTAGCCCTGGCTCCAGGCGTGGCGTGTGGGTAGGTAGCAGCTCCATGCGCTGTGTGTGTTAGCATGTGATAGAGCGGCATGGAGCTCTGAATTCCCAGGATATGAGCCTTGTGGAGCCATGATGACTGGATCTGGGGTTTTAGTTGGTACTGGGTCTATGACTATGGTTGGGACCATGTCCAGGGCTGTGGTCGGAGCACCTAATGACTGCCCGACGATGGACTGTGGCAGTATATCTGCTGTCAGAAGAGACTGGATTACTGCTTGTGCTGATTGTAAATAAAATACTTCTGTCCTTACTGGGGTGTAGTGGTGTAAAAATACTTAAATACTTAATCCCTGTCATTTGATTAGGCCTACATTAATTTATTTTAATGTGTGTATTAAAACCTCTTAAGGATGGGACCCTTTTCCAATTTTCGCCTAAAATGACATATCTAACTGCCTATAGCTCAGGAACTGAAGCAAGGATATGCATATTCTTGATACCATTTGAAAGGAAACACTTTGAAGTTTGTGGGAATGAATGTAGGAGAATATAACACATTAGATCTGGTAAAAGATAATACAAAGGGAAAAAATGCCACATTTGAAAGGCCACAATGTATTATTCCAGGTTAGGCGCAATTTAGATTTTGGCCACTAGATGTATGTGGCTACCAGTGTATGTGCAAAGTTTTAGGCTGATCCAATGAACCATTGCATTTTTGTTCAAAATGTTGTATGAAGACTGTTCAAATGTGCCTAATTGGTTTATTAATACATTTTCAAGTTCATAACGGTGCACTCTCCTCAAACAATAAATAGCATGGTATTCTTTCACTGTAATAGCTCATGTAAATTAGACAGTGCAGTTAGATTAGATATGTCTATGTCCTGGGAAATGTTCTTGTTACTTACATCCTCATGCTAATCACATTAGCCTACGTTAGCTTAACCGACCCGCGGGGTGGGACACCGATTCACTGTCGTTTATTCTTCTCCTTCTCGGAGTGGCAACGTTCTTTGCAGAGTTCACAACCTGCTAAACTTGCGAGAAACAAGTTATTTCATACCATTTAGGCCCTACGAGTTTTAATTAAATTACATTTTTGGAGCGCTCCATGTGAGCAAATGAGCATGTGTCTGGACTGTGTGTTGTTTCTCTGTCCTATTAATGTTGACGGAGTGCGCACACCTATATAAAGTAGGCCTAGGCTACCTGGCCTGCTGCGCACAAATGTAGGAATGTGCCCAATATGGGGATCTCTGATTTCTGACCTCCACTAACAATAAGCTGAGCTTCTCAGTCATTTTTTCTTCACCTCACACATTAAGTCAATGAAGTCAGTTATTTTTTTTACATCCATTGCGAATTATAGGCTAATAGTTCCTCACAGTAGTTGAAAAACTTTCTAACATTCTCCCCCTCGGTAATCACCAGGCCTCCGTGTGAAAGAGCAAAATGTCATGCTCTGATGATCCCATATATCCAGTGGAAACGTCATAAAATACCTCAACACTTTTCCCTGGCCTTGCGTAAAAGCAGCTGTCTCGAGCTGACTGGCGCAGGAAACTCTGAGGGCCCGGAATAGGTTAGTTAATACAATGTTACAAGTTTGCTTGCGACGGCTTCGGGACAGACCCAGTTTATTGTATAAAATCAATGTTGCACTTCACCAGAGAGAGCTCAAGTCAAGAAGGATAAAAGGAGACAGATAGGCTTAGATATGAATGTGATTGGAAGAACCGGAATGTTCATCTACTGTTTTTATTTTTCTCGGCTTTATGTATTTTTACTTAGTTTACAAGTTGACAATGGAAGTGTTAAACCTGCTGCTGCATTGGCCAATTTGGCCTATATGCTATCTCTGAGTTCCATGCACTAATTTCTTTAGCCAATGGCTCACGGTTTAGGCCTATCAATGTGTCCATATGGCAGAGGCTGGTGCTCTCGCATTAGTTGAATTTTAGATTTTTTTTATTGTAATTTAGATTTGTATTAGCCACGTGACAATGATGTTGACAATTTTAAAAAAGTTATGGAAATGAAACTGTTCCACGAAAATGTGAATATGAAAATCATAACTGGCACGCAGATCGGTAGAAATGGTAGGATAAATTCTTAGCTTCTCCAAATTCAACTCACTCATGTTACCTTGGAAAATGCAGTTCTTATTTTCTTCTTCGCCATGATCAGCTCAGAAATGGACAAATAGGCCTACAAACCTTGAAATCGCTAATTATCATGATAATTTAGCCCACTGAGTGAAACTCCCGGACAGCAGTCGTGAGTAGTCTGATTTCATTCTGTGGGCTACTGTCCATTTTACTTTGACCGGTCCTGTTTTTAGGATATGGTGTGTTAACATCTTAATTCTTATTCACATTGAAGGACATTTTTATTTGATTGGGTGCCGTTTAGACGATTTGATCAGAAACATGATATAAAAAGTATTAAGTTATGCTGCCTTTACGGCACATGACAACCATGAGAAAAAAATGTCTAGGTCCTAATCTCTAATACTTATTGATTTTAGTGATTGGAAAAGGAATTTGCTTTATTAGGTTTGGTGATTAGTTTACAGAACATAAATCTAGGCCTTCTAGAAAAGAGCTAGTTTCTTTACTGTTCAGTGCTGGTGTACAGTATGAAATAAATAAATAAATAAATAAACCATTCCCCCTGTACTTATTGTTTCTCATTTATATAATGAGATCATCTAAATGCAATTCTACCTAGTCTCATGTCGGAAAATTTAATTTACCTCAATTTCTAACTGTCTGCAAGGGGAGTGGCCCTTCTACAACACTGTCTCAGGCCTGCTGCGAGTCATGTTCTGGGTGACTAGTGTTTACACTGTGATCTATTAAATGCTACATTTATAATCAGTGCCGGGATAAGGTAATTGGCCACGGAGAACGTTTCTGCTGAGTTTATGACTCAGCTGTGTGCTGTTTGGTGAGCGTGACCACAGCACTGAGACTGTCTGTCACATGCAATTCCCCCTCTCCTTATAACAGGCCTGGGAACAGTTTGCCAAAAAGCACCTGGAGGATGATCGAGTCTGTTGTTAGAATGGACAGATTCTAAAGTTTAACTTTTTGGGTGACATGGGCCCTATTATGCAAAAACCAAACACTGCATTCCACAGTATGAACCTCATACCAACGGTCAAGCATAGTGGTGGTAGTGTGATGGTTTGGGGATGCTTTGCTACCTCAGGACCTGGATGACTTGCCTTAATAGCAGGAACCATGAATTATGCTCTGTATCAGAGAATTCTACAGGAGAATGTCAGGCCATCTGTCTGTGAGCTGAAGCGCAGCAGGGTCTTGCAGCAAGACGATGATCCAAAACACAAAATCAAGTCTACATGAAAATGGCTAAAAAGCAACACATTTGAAGTTTTGGAATGGCCTAGTCAAATGCCAGACCTAATACCAAATAGGGCTATCTTCTATATACCACCCCTACCTTGTCACAACACAACTGATTGGCTCAAACGCATTAAGGAAAGAAATTCCACAAATTAAGTTAACAAGACACACCTGTTAATTTAAATGCATTCCAGGTGACTACCTCATGAAGCTGGTTGAGTGCATGCCAAGAGTGTGCCAAGCTGTCATTAAGGCAAAGGGTGGTTACTTTGAAGAATCTCAAATATAAAATATATTTGGATATGTTTAACACATTTTTGATTACTACATGATTTCATATGTGTTATTTCATAGTGTTGATGTCTGCACTATTATTCTAAAATGTAAAAACAAACCTTGAATGAGGAGTAGGTGTGTCCAAACTTTTGACTGGTACTGAACTTATTTCATAAACAAAGTTAAGCGACACCCAATGCCCCTGTGTAAAATTAATTGCCCCCTTAGACTCAACTGGTTGTGCCACCTTTAGCTGCAATGACTCCAATGAAATGCTTCCTGTAGTTGTTGATCAGTCTCAGAACTGCTGTAACTCAGTGACATTTGTGGTTTTTCAAGCATGAACTTCTCATTTTAAGTCCTTCCACAACATTGGTAAAAGACCAAGTCCATATTATGTTAACAGCTCAATTAAGAATAGAGAAACGACAGTCCATTACTTTAAGACATTAAGGTCAGTCAATCCAGAAAATGTTGAACTTTGAAAGTTTCTTCAAGTGCAGTCACAAAAACCATCAAGCGCTATGATGAAACTGGCTCTCATGAGGACTGACCACAGGAAAGCAAGACCCAGAGTTACCTCTGCTGCAGAGGATGAGATCATTAGATTTAACTGCACCTCAGATTGCAGCCCAAATAAATGCTTCACAGAGTTCAAGTAATAGACACATCTCAACATCAACCGCTCAGAGGAGACTGTGTGAATCAGGCCTTCATTGTCGAATTGCTGCAAAGAAATCACTAGTAAATGACCAATAAGAAGAGATTTGCTTGGGCCAAGAACCACGAGCAATGCACATTAGACTGGTGGAAATCTGTCCTTTTGGTCTGATGATTCCAAATTTGACACACTTTGTCTGTGTGAGACGCAGAGTAGATGAACGTATGATCTCCGCATGTGTGGTTCCCACCGTGAAGAATGAATGAGGTGGTGTGCTTTGCTTTTGACACTGTGTGATTTAGAATTCAAGGCATACTTAACCAGCATGGCTTCCACAGCATTCTGCAGCGATACGCCATCCCATCTGGTTTGCGCTTAGTGGGACTATCATTTGTTTTTCAACAGGACAATGACCCAACACCTCCAGGCTGTGTAAGGGCTATTTGACCAAGAAAGAGAGTGATGGAGTGCTGCATCAGATGACCTGGCCTCCACAATCACCCAACCTCAACCCAATTGAGATGGTTTGGGATGATTTGGACCGCAGAGTGAAGGAAAAGCAGCTAACAAGTGCTCAGCATATGTGGGAACTCCTTCAAGACGGTTGGAAACGCATTCCAGGTGAAGCTGGTTGAATACCAAGTGTTCAAAGCTGCCATCAAGGCAAAAGCTGGCTACTTTGAAGAGTCTCAAATATAAAATGTTTTGATTTGTTTAACCCTTTTTTGGTTATTACATGATACGATATGTTATTTCATAGTCTTCATGTCTTAACTATTATCCTAGAATGTAGGAAATAGTAAAAATAAAGTCAACCCCATGAATGAGTGGGTGTGTCCAAACCTTTGACTGGTACTGTATATATACAGTGCCTTTGGAAAGTATTCAGACCCTTTGCTATGAGACTTGAAATTGAGCTCAGGTGCATCCTGTTTACATTGATCATCCTTGAGATGTTTCTACAACTTGATTATAGTCCCCCTGTGGTAAATTCAATAGATTGGACATGATTTGAAAAGACACACACCTGTCTATATAAGGTCCCACAGTTGACAGTGCATGTCAGAGCAAAAACCAAGCTATGAGGTCGAATGAATTGTCTGGATTATATCGAGGCACAGATCTGGGGAAGGGTACCAAAAAAGTTCTGCAGCATTGAAGGGCCCCAAGAACACCGTGGCCTCCATCATTCTTAAATAGAAGAAGTTTGGAACCACCAAGACACTTCCTAGAGCTGGCCGCCCGAGTTTGCCAAAAGGCACCTAAAGACTCTCAGACGATGAGAAACAAGATTATCTGGTCTGATGAAACCAAGATTGAACACTTTGGCCTGAATGCCAAGCGTCACGTCTGGATGAAACCTGGCACCATCCCTACGGTGAAGTGTGGTGCAGCATCATGCTGTGGGGATGTTTTTCAGCGGTAGGGACTGGGAGACTAGCTGGGATCGAGGCAAAGTACAGAGAAATCCTTCATAAAACCCTGCTCAAGACCACTCAGGACCTCAGACTGGGGCAAAGTTTCACCTTCCAACAAGACAATGACCCTAAGCACACAGCCAAGACAACGCAGGAGTGGCTTCAGGACAAGTCTCTGAATGTCCTTGAGTGGCCCAGCCAGAGCTTGGACTTGAACCTGATCAAACATCTCTGGAGAGACCTGAAAATAGCTGTGCAGTAACGCTCCCCATTCAACCTGACAGAGCTTGAGAGGATCTACAGAGACAAATGGGAGAAACTCCCCAAATACAGGTGTGCCAAGCTTGTAGCGTCATACGTAAGACGACTCAAGACTGTAATCGCTGCCAAAGGTGCTACAACAAAGTACTCAGTGAAGGGTCTGAATACTTATGTAAATGTCATATTTGGTGTTTATTTATTAATTAGCAAACCTTTCTAAAAACCTGTTTTTGTATTGTCATTATGGTGTATTGTGTGTAGATTGAGCAGAACATGAATAAGGCTGTAAAGTAACAAAATGTGGAAAGTCAAGGGGTCTGAATAGTTTCCAAAGGCACTGTATATAAAAAAAACTCAATATACTTTAAAATGACTAAAATCAAATCAAAACTGTGTAGAAATTATAAAAGACCTACATTTATACAGTTACTTGAGTGTCCAGCTTGCTAAAAAACACCCACATGAAAGCTAGACAGTCAGGGAGCATCGAGCATTCCAAAAACTATGGATAGAGAACTATTTTTTTGCAAATTTTTGCTGTGAGGAAATATGTAACCAATTCAGTGCGGCCCGCTGGACATTGTTAAAGACCGAATGTGGCCCCCCGGGGGGGAAATGAGTTTGATGCCTCTGCTATTAAGAGACCTGGCCCTGCTACTACTTGTTCTGACTGGACTTGCCTGGGCTAAGGTGCAAGTCAATAATACCTTTAGTTACAACAGTTTTGTATTATCAATCCTCTTTCATTGTGGGTAATGGTTATGGAACTTTTCTAATAAACGTTAGTGATCAAATGCTTGTTCAGCAGATACTGCTGTTGATGAGGAGTGTGGAGAGGGCTGTGGTTGTGGTGGACTGTCACTAGCAGGTCTGGTGTAGGAACAGAAGGTTATATATGAGTCACTGCTGCCAAACCTTTATAGATTAAAGCCTTATTCTTCCCTCAGATTTAGAGCTCTCTCCATCTGTCTGGAATAGCAGATCAATGTATCACTGCTCTACACAGACACTAGCCAGCCTGAATACTGATAGCATAGAGAAGACTCATCTCTTTTGGTCAGATCCAAGCCCTCCAACTTCTGTCGACACTGGACTTTGAGTCTGGCCATAACCGCATTGGCTTTTCATCTATCGGACGTAGGCTTCAGTGAATCACTTAAAACCACTTTAACGTGTATACATTTGATCAACAAACAGTACCAGTCAAAAGTTTGGAGTTTGGACACATCTAATCATTCCAGGGTTTTTCTTTATTTTTACTATTTTCTACATTGTAGAATAATAGTGAAGACATCCAAACTATGCAATAACACATATGGTACCATGAACAAAAAAGTGTTCAATCAAAATATAATTAATATTTTAGGTTCTTCAAAGTAGCCACCCTTTGCCTTGATGACAGATTTGGAGACTCTTGGCATTCTCTCAACCAGCTTCATGAGGAATGTTTTTCCAACTGTCTTGAAGGAGTTCCCACATATGCTTGTTGGCTACTTTTCCTTCACTCTGCAGTCCAACTCATCCCAAACCATCTCAATTGGGTTGAGGTCAGGTGACTCCATCACTCTCCTTGAACAAATAGCCCTTACACAGCCTGGAGGTGTGTTGGGTCATTGTCTTGTTGAAAAACAAATGATAGTCCCACTAAGTGCGAACCAGATGGGATGGCGTATCGCTGCAGAATGCTGTGGTAGCCATGCTGGTTAAGTGTGCCTTGAATTCTAAATAAATCACAGACAGTGTCACAAGCAAAGCACCATCACACCACCACCTCCATGCTTCACGGTGGGAACCACACATGTGGAGATGGCCCGTTCACCTACTCTGCGTCTCAAAAAGACATGGCGGTTGGAACCAAAAATCTCTAATTTGGACTCATCAGACCAAAGGTTCAGATTTCCACCGGTCTAATGTCCATTACTCGTGTTTCTTGGCCCAAGCAAGTCTCTTCTTCTTATTGGTGTCCTTTAGTAGTGGTTTATTTGCAGCAATTCAACCATGAAGGCCTGATTCACACATTCTCCTCTGAACAGTCGATGTTGAGATGTGTCTGTTACTTGAACTCTGAAGCAGTTATTTGGGCTGCAATTTCTGAGGCTGGTAACTGTAATGAACTTATCCTCTGTAGCAGAGGTAACTCTGGGTCTTCCTTTACTGTGGTGGTGTCATGAGAGCCAGTTTCGTGATGGTGTTTTATGGTTTTTGTGACTGCACTTGAAACTTTCGAAGTTCTTGACATTTTCCGGATTGACTGACCTTCATGTGTTAAATAAATGATCGACTGTCGTTTTCTCTTTGCTTATTTGAGCTGTTCTTGCCATAATATGAACTGTGTCTTTTACCAAATAGGGCTATCTTCTATATACCACCCCTACCTTGTCACAACACAACTGATTGGCTCAAACGCATTAAGAAGGAAATACATTTCACAAATGAACTTTTAACAAGGCACACCAGTTAATTGAAATGCATTCCACGTGACTACCTCATGAAGCTGGTTGAGAAAATGCCAGGAGTGGGCAAAGCTGTCATCAGGGCAAAGGGTGGCTACTTTGAACAATCTCAAATATGAAATATATTTTGATTTGTTTAACTTTTTTTTTTTTTAATCCATATGTGTTATTTCATAGTTTTGATGTCTTCACTATTATTCTACAATGTAGAAAATAGTAAAAATAAAGAATAACCCTGCAATGAATAGGCTTGTCCAAACTTTTGACTGGTACTGTGTCTTTGATCCCTGGCCAAACGTGGAGCTGTCTTACTAATTTGATTGTATGTTTGTTTTGTGTTGATTTTCTTTCGATGGTCTTGTCGTCTCTACAACTACCAGATAATTGATTGTTTTGTAACTCTGTGGCTGTTTGGCAGCGGTCCAGTGCTGTCAGTGGATATGATGGCTGATTGGTTGGAGTAGCTGTGAGAGCAGGCTAATAGACAGCTCTGGGAATGGATCAGTATGACAGACGTTAGGTCACAACCTAGGCGGCCGACAGGGAATTACGCTTAAAGGATCGGTCTGGCCTGAAAGAAAAAATAGTTGGGAAGGAGACCGTGTAGTTTGTGTGAATTGGATTTGATTCTGATTTTGAAACAAATTTAAGACTGAAACTTTGAATGAAATGCTGAGAGAAATGACTGGGTAGATGTTGCATTCCCTCAATAAATGAGACTACACTAAATATTTAGGCGTTGAGATTTGAGTAAAAAGCGATGAGTCCAGAGGCCGTTTCCTTCAGAGCGGATTTGTGACCAACTCTGTGTGTTTCTCTTTCCAGGCCCGACGTTGCCAAGACAGAGCCCCCAGGTTCAGAATGGACCTTCGCCAGAGGACCTTGAGATGCAGAGAAAGTAAGATCTGAGCCTACAACAGCCCTTAACACAGCACGACAGCACTAAATATAATACTGTTACTCAGACCCCAATCCATCTCGTAGATACACACACTTCTGACTAGAAAATCAGTCAATTGCCTGCTTAACACTACCTGCTTGCCTAAATATATTGATCCAAGTACACTACATGACAAAAAGTATGTGGACATCTGCTCATCGAACATCTCATTCCAAAATCATTGGCTGTAACAGCCTCTACTCTTCTGGGAAGGCTTTCCACTAGATGTTGGAACATTGCTGCTGGGACCTTAGCGAGGTCGGGAACTGATGTTGGGAGATTAGGCCTGGCTCGCAGTCGGCATTCCAATTCATCCCAAAGATGTTTGATGGGGTTGAGGTCAGGGCTCTGTAGAGGCCAGCCAAGTTCTTCCACACCGATCTTGACAAACCATTTCTGTATGGACCTCGTTTTATGCATGGGGTCATTGTCATTCTAAAACAGGAAAGGGCCTTCCCCAAACTGTTTGGCACAAAGTTGGAAGCACAGAATGGTCTAAAATGTCATTGTATGCTGTAGCGTTAAGATCTCCCTTCACTGGAACTAAGGTTCCTAGCTCGACCCATGAAAATCAGCCCCAGATCATTATTCTTCCAACACCAAACTTTGCAGTTGGCACTATGCATTGGGGCAGGTAGCGTTCTCCTGGCATCCCAGATTTGTCTGATGGATTGCCAAATGGTGACGCGTGATTTATCACTCCAGAAAACGTGTTTCCACTGCTCCAGAGTCCAATGGCCAATTGTGCGCCGCCCTATGAGACTCCCAATCATGGCCGGTTGTGATACAGCCCGGGATTGAACCAGGTTCTGTAGTGACGCCTCTAGCACTGAGATGCAGTGCCTTAGACCGCTGAATCGCTCGGGAGTGGCTGCTCGGCCGTAGAAACCCATTTCATGAAGCTCCAGACGAACCGTTCTTGTGCTGACGTTCCTTCATGAGGCAGTTAGGAACTCGGTAGTGAATGATGCAGCCGAGGACAGACAATTTCTACACACTTCAGCAATCGCCAGTCCAGTTCTGTGAGTTTGTGTGGACTACCACTTCGCGGCTGAGCCTTTGTTGCTCCTTGAAGTTTCCACTTCACAATAACAGCACTTACAGTTGAGCGGGGCAGCTCCTGCAGTGCTGAAATTTGACGAACTGTCTTGTTGGAAAGGTGTCATCCTATGACGTTGCCACATTGAAAGTAACAGCTCTTCAGTAAGGCCGTTCTACTGCCAATGTTTGTCTATGGAGATTGCATGGCTGTGTGCTCAATTTTATACACCCGTCAGCAACGGGTGTGGCTGAAATAGCCAAATCCACTAATTTGAAAGGGTGTCCACATACTTTTGCTATATGCTGTACTTTTGAATGGATACAACCGGCTTTGAACTTATGCTCTAAAAGGTTGTTACCTCTCCAGCCCTCACCACTTCCACTCCCATATTAACTAGGCAGGCGGAGTGTTTGCCTGCCTGCAGGTGGTGTTCTTCCACATCCTGGCACAGAGTGAGGCTGATGGCTGCCAGTTTGTGTTCAGACACCCCTGGAGTAGAGCAGGGCTGGGTGAGAGGATGATGGCGCTTGTGGCAGGCTGTAGTATACAGGCACCACATCAGTGTGTCAGGTGGAATCACAAAACACTGCTGAGTGCAATGGTACACTCACAGCCTGAGGTTAGGCGCTGGCTTAACTCTTTCTCACACACACACACACACACACACACACACACACACACACACACACACACACACACACACACACACACACACACACACACACACACACAGGCAGACTCACTCTGTGAGAAGTGTGTGTGTGTGTGTGTGTGTGTGTGTGTGTGTGTGTGTATATGAGAACGCATATCTGACTTGGTGTGCATCAGAGAGTGAGAGAGGCAGACATGTTGTGTGTGTTTGGAGACATCAAAAGAAGAAATGGACTGATAGAGGCTTTTTTAATGAAAAGCTATTCTACAGCGAACCCCTATCACTCTCGGGGGACTTTGGCTTTCTCTCCCGTTCTGAAAACACACTGCTCTAAATCCTTTGAGTCTCCCTCTCCTGCTGCACACACACTCAATAACGCTTGGCATGAGATCCGTCCGTGGTCATATTCAAATGCGTTTACCTAGGCTAACACACATTTTGTTAAGCGTGTGTGTTTTCTCGCGCAATCACTTCTGTTTTGCGGCTCAGACTCAAGCGAGCTCTTAGAGGGAGGACTGTACCTGTAATTGTTTTTCCTTCTCCTTAAATGGCAATGAACCTATTCCCCCTTGGGTGGTAATAATGTGCAGCTAACGCTGAGTTTCTCTGTGTGGTAAAGAGCCCCCCCCCATTCTTCAGTGGGGCACCACAGGACAGTGCAGCGTAGCACTGTAGCAGCAGTATTAATCTGAGCCAGCTGCTGTCTGTCGGCTATTTTATTACCTGCTCACAGAAACCTATAAAACGTTATTGAATTAGCCTGCAGCCTGATCTCACAGGACCACACAGGGACTGCCACCTGTCCTGTCCCCGTGTACACAAAGACATGGCATCATGACGATATGACCCCCTCCTCCCTCAGTGCCATATCCTGCGTCACAGCAGCAGAGAACATTGGTAGTTCGATAGAGAGCATCTGGAGTTTGGATTGCCCCTGGCCCTCTCTCCTTGTCCTCTAGACTGCAGCCAATTTACAGAGTAATGTGCTGTGGATTTAGTTGTCCTGGCTGACTGACAGGTAGTATGGCGGGAGAGTGGATGTGTGTGTGATGCCTGCAGAGTAGGCAGCTGCTGGTGGTCAGGGTGCTGTGTTATGAATGATGAACAGACTCCTGGTATGGCAGCAGTATATGTTGTACGTGTCTGACCATAAAGGAGCTGCAATGGAAGTAAACTTAAGATGGAGAGACTTGGCTCTATGTTGAGCTTTATCATGGTAACTGTTTGTATGTGAGTCAGGGTCATTTCAATCCCAGACAACCTGCCCATGGGATTTTGAATTTAACTTTACAATCGAAAGATAACTCATCCATGACGTTATTTGTTAATCGGCCTAGATTTGCTTGCTTTAGTCCCCACTAGTCGTTACGGACAATTAACTCTGAAGATTGTGAGTAAGAAATAGTTGGACGGACACACGAACACAGAATCGTCAAATAGGTGTGTATCTGGCCTATTTGTGTCTTTGCGGTCCCTACCTGTCGTCCCATGATGTATGGTGACTCAGCAAACACAATGACACTTTTCATTAAATGAATCCTCTTGTTTCAGCAGGCTCACTGAGACCCCAAGGCCTGCTGTAAGGCCACTTGGCAATTTGGTTAGCAGCAGTTTATTAGCAGCGACTGCCTGGGAGATCTCATTGTGGTATATTGTACGTGAGATGGACTTGTCATATCATTCATACCCATCCCTGTTAGTCTCAGAGGAGGTGTTCCACAGGGTATATGGCATCTCTGATTCTAGTGCTGACCCCAATTATTTGACTGGTCGAAAGGATGTTGGTGGACCGAGATTGTTTTTAGTTGAGCAGTAGCATATATATATTTTTTATGGCAAACGAGACACCTGTCTTGTTCGCGCCCATCTCAGTGAACTAATCCATTGCGGAGGCCGTGGGAATGGCAAAGTCCAAGAAGAAGGGGAGTGTGGCTGTGCAATCCACTTCTGTCTCCAGAATGCGCTCTCTGCTGCCAATTTGTACACATTCGTCGTTTCATAACTTCATTGTGTGAATTGTTTGCATTTGATTGTTAGTGTTTATCAATTCCCCAATACTTATATTATCAGTAGTATATTTACCGTTTAATCCTATAATTTCTAATCTACAATGTTTGTTTGGTTACTTCATGTCTGTTAATGCATTCAATATATTATTTTTCCAGTCTTTTACCGTTCTCATTGTCGGAGTGGTCATGTTGTTTGCAGAGTGCACAACCTATGCTACACTTGTGAGAAACAAGTTCTGGTTTATTTCATTCCATTTACGAGTTTTGTCAATTTAGTCCATGTCTTTTTTTTGGAGTGCTCCTGTTAATGTTGAGTAAGGACGCGCACCTGATTATGCATAGAAGTAGGCCTATAGGCTACCTGGCCTGCGCGCAAATGTAGGCATATAAATTTGCCCATTTGGGTATCTGATAGTATTTCTGATTGGCTTAATGCACCACCACTAATGAGCTGTGGAGCTTCTCAAAGTAATGTTTCTTCACCTCAAAGTCTGTTTTTACATCCGTTGAGAATGACAACAATTCCTAAATGTATTTGAAAAACCTTTCCAGCGCTCTTTCAATAACCACTCAGTGTGAAAGGGATTAATGTCATGCTCTGATCCAGAGGAAACGTCATAAAATAGGCCTGCCTGATTACTTCTTGTCCCTTGCGCAAATAGCCTACAGCTGTGTCTGTCGTGAGCTCACTGGGGCAGGAAACTCTGAGGGCCCAGAATATTTTATACAATGTTGCAAGGAGCTTCGGGCCGGACCCAAGTTAATAGTTGATGCAATGTTTCAAGTTCATTGCAGACAGGCCATGCGTAGCAAATGCGATTTATAGGATATTTATTTTTTATCAGGAAATGTTCTGCCTGCAGGCTGCAATGTTTTAATTTGTTGGCTTTCTAGGCTATTTTTACATAGTTTTTAGTTTATCATTTTTAGATTTGGATAGCATTTTGACTAACCACATAGCAATGATTTTGAGATACGAAGACGTTATTATAAATTAAATGAAACTGTTCCATGAAAATGTGCATATAAACCCTAACTGGCAGATCGGTAGAAATGGTAAGATAAATTGGTATTCCACATGATACATTTAGCTGACTCCTCGTATATCAAATTCTGGAGAGTAACGGTAGAATCTTTGAAAGCCAGTAGGAACAGGAGGAGGATGGTTGGGACAGGTTACGTTTTTTTTTCTGGTTATCTTGATATCTGGCTCCCTTTTTAGTAATTTGTCTTATTTCATCAAATAGGGAGCTTAAAGCATCAGAGAAGTTCAATGCATATATAGTTGATTTTATTAAAACCGTCTATATTTGGAAAAATATACGTTTAAAAAAAAAACAAAAAAAAACTTTCTTACCAATCGAGTGCTCCGAATATTACATTTTTTTGTCAGGGCAATCCCTATCTGATTCTTATCCTGCACTAGAGCAGTTGTTATAAGTGTTGATTTACACAGGCGCTGTGTGTGTTTTTGCTGCCTTGTAAAGTCAACCCACTCTCTCCCATCTGAAAGTCATAAAATTGAATCCTGACATGGATTTGATATTAACTCCATCATTAAGAAATTGGTTTATTGCTCCACGCTAACATGGGGCACACACACATGGAGGGTAGTTTGAGAAGTGGGTGGCCTTGCCTGAAGCTTGTTGAGTGATTGCCTAGTCTAAAACACTTTCTGTATACATTCAGACATAGGCCTCCCTGTGAAGAATGTCCCTGGACCGTTCCAAATGTTCCTTGGCCGGGGAACCACCTCATACAAAGAATTCCCTGACATAGCAACATGTCCGTCCAACATAGCTCTGTACTGTATTAGTAGAGTAATCATTTCTTTAGGATGGCTCCTTTTAAGGATATCTAACCTAATCTGTGTGGCTCTGTCATTAACACAAAAGGCCTGGATGTGTTCAAAGGACTTATATAGTTTGTGTGAAATGGATCTGGCCCTGAGCCTCCCCCTCACTCTTCTGTTCTGTTCCGGCCTTCGTCCATATTTAGCTGTTGCAGTCAATGGAACTGGCTGGGTGCTTAATGCCTGGTGTCATCCCTGTGATGCAAACTCACTACAATCCTGCCTGGCCCACCCTGGAGAGATGGAGTGGAGAGGATGGATTCTCACAGGCTCACACACTCATCTGCACTCTCTAAAAAAAAATACAACCAGGTGCAGAAACGCCTCCACACATGGATGCATGTACGCAATCGCGAACATGCACACACTTTACTATCAGGGGACAGCCTAGTACTTTCAGTCTGACCCTGACAGTTTTTATTTTATTTTTACTATTGACTATGTTCGAAGTCTATAATTCCACCATAGATTTAGCCTGAAGTTTAGGCATACTTTACCATGACCCTCACATTCTAGTCTTTAGTGTCAGAATGGAGATGGATGTATTTTAAAGGTCACTGTTTTCTTCCCTTTTTATAAATAACCCCAATGATGAAATGACTGACATTCTTGGTTATAGTAGTTTCCTATTACACCCTCCATCATCGAGCCTTGTAGTGGAATAGCCTTGCACCACTAGTCTATTTTCACACACAGGGTTAAGAACTGTTCTATGGTCAGTAATGCAGAGGTCCAGTGTGTCCGTGTTCCAGAGCAGGGGCCTCATTTATAAAACTGTGCGGCGGATTCACGTCAAAGGTGGCGTACAGACGAAACACAGGAAGTGGTTACGCACAAAAATATTCAGATTTATAACACAGTACGCACGCACGTCCCATGCCGGTTTCCCTTTATAAATCACAATCAACTCGAAATTTGGCGCACGTGAGCGAGCGTCTTGTCCCACCATTTTAACGCCCATAGTTGCCTATAAATAGTCAGTGAATCGCCCCTAATTAATATCCGTCCATACTGACTGCATGACGACGATGACGGAAAATCCCGACAAAGGCTTAAATAGAAATTTCACCCAGTGTGAAATGGAAGTTCTTGTTGGGAGGTTGAAGCAAAAAAATAATAATTGTTTGGTGGACACAGTGTGGTTATTATAAATGTCAAAAAGGAGTTAGTGGCGGCATGTGGCGGACGCTGTGAATGCTGCTGGCTCAGAAGTTCGGACCCTTTCAGAAATAAAAAAGTGGTCTGACATAAGTGGAGGCCAAAAGGCGCATAGCCTTACACAGACAAAGTGTTTGTGCCACTGGCGGGGAAAGGGGACACCGGAGCTCAAGGAGGGGGACACGACATGCAAGACGCACCGGATGATCCAGGTATGTAATTATTATTCCCTCGTTTGAAAAGAGTAAACCAAATGCATTCAAGTTGTGTTGAAACAGTTATTTTCTATTGTTTTTAGTCACTGGGTGTTCCAGCGGGATCGGTGGTGCTGCAGCTGAGCAGGAGCTGAGTGCGCCCAGCCCCAGTGTCTCCACTGCACCTCGTGCGTCACAACCCTCCAGCGGCCTTGTCCTCACAGATGCAGTCCTGCAAACGCAAAGAGACACCATCGACACCATTAACGAGGTTGCCAAGGAGTTGAAGTGGGACAAGCATAGCTTGGTTTCTGCGGGTGCTTCTCTGTAAAGCTGGGCCCACTACAGCACAGAGATCCAAGAGAACAGCTCTTGGTAATCGGAACCGGCTCATAAGCCACTTATTATCATTGGCCAGTAAATCTTGCTGGTCTCTGACAATTCGCTATCTCGGAATTCTTCCATTCGCCAAATCTTCCAACAGTGCCAAAGCAGCCATTGTGCATCATTACGCATTGTAATTGCATGCCTTTTTATACCCACCCATTTGATTGTCACAGCTCCCCAATTGCGTAACACCTTCAGGTGTGGTAATTACCCTGATTGTAACTGACAATGACAGGGCCATTATCACATTGACAGTTCTGCGCAACGAACATGTGATAACAATATATGAAACTGCACTCGTATCTGCCCGACTGAGGCATCGAAAACAGCATCAGTTTAAACGTAATTTGTCCTACTGTTCACCTTATGATTTGAGTATAAATTTCATAATTTGCAAGTATTGTTTAATAATTACAGATCCAATTAAATATGATTCCCGATTAAACTGGACAACATATTTTAGGGGTTCTTTTGCAAAAACGGATATCTCCATTTGTATTTGTTATCCTACATTTTTTTTTTTTTTTTGTGCACTCCAGGGAATACATACATAATACTTGAGAGGTAATATTTCAATTTATATTACACAATGGTATCAATTTCAAAGCGTTTCTCGAGTTTCTTCCTTCTGCCATCGGAGTCGCAGTTTCTAATTTATCCAGTTTATGTACGTACGTATGGGTCAGTGTCTGTTGAGGACCGCACATTCTCCCGTCAAGTTTGTTTTTTACAAATCCCAAAGTTTGCTTAGAAAGTGGAGCACGCCTAGGCAACATTTATAAATGAGGCCCCTTGGTCTCTACTCACTTTTCTGCCCCATGTTGTGTTGGAGGTGAGCGAAATAGACTGTGTAATACATGCGGAGTACAGTTTATTTTATTATCTTCTTCCTGAGCGGTATGACGGCTGCGCGGTCCCATGGTGTTTATACTTGCCAACTGTTGTTTGTACAGATGAACGTGGAACCTTCAGGCGTTTGGAAATTGCTCCCAAGGATGAACCAGAGTTGTGGAGGTCTACAATTTATTTTCTGAGGTCTTGGCTGATTTATTTTGATTTTCCCATGATGTCAAGCAAAGAGGCGCATTGAGTTTGAAGGTAGGGCTTGAAATACCTCCACAGGTACACCTCTAATTGACTCAAATGATGTCAATTAGCCTCTCAGAAGTTTCTAAAGCCATGATATAATTTTCTGGAATTTTCCAGGCTGTTTAAAGGCACAGTCAACTTAGTGTATGTGAACTTCTGACCCACTGGAATTGTGACACAGTGAATTATAAGTGAAATAATCTGTAAATAATTGTTGGAAAAATTACTTGTGTCATGCACAAAGTAGATGTCCTAACCGACTTGCCAAGACTATAGTTTGTTAACAAGAAATTTGTGGAGTGGTTGAAAAACGAGTTTTAATGACTCCAACCTAAGTGTATATAAACTTCCGACTTCAATTGTAAATGTCTTCCAAATAAAAGATTGCAGTACGGGCCTCTCGAGTGGTGCAGCGGTCTAATTCACTGCGTAGCAGTGATAGAGGCGTCACTACAGACCCGGGTTCGATCCCGAGCTGTATCACAACTGGCCGTGATCCCCATAGGGCGGCGCACAATTGGCCGTCGTCCGGGTTAGTGGTGGGTTTGGCCAGGGAGGGTTTACTTGGCTCATCGCGCTCTAGCGACTCCTTGTGGCGGGCCGGGCGCCTGCAGGCTGACCTCAGTCGTCAGTTCAAACTCAAACCTCAGTCGTCAGTACTACACTGTAACTGCAGTTACACTGCAACATTACTGTAGTAAAAATAAGTTATTTTGGATGCAGTATTTACAGCATACTGCAGTTACTGCACTTTAACTGCAGTTATACTGCATTGTACAGAAGTTATACTGCACTCCGACTGCAATCTTTTTTTGTAAGGGACAAGAACAGCTCAAGGACAGAACTACATTCATTTAAAATTAGAATAAATAAATGATAATGGTCCCGTACTGGCAAAACACTGAGAAAACAGAGATGCCTATACTATAGGCCTACTATAGGCCTACATCCAGTCACATCTATCAATGTCATGCTTGCATACATGCATACCAGTTTCCATATACATACAAGTTATTTCGGCCAGATAGGGGAGAGACCTTGCTGCTTCCTCTCTGCTTGGAATATCTTCATAAAATACTAAGGATCAAGGGAGCAGAAGTAAAATTAAAAGGAGAGGGATGGGGAGAGAAAGCAAGAGGCCCAGCTGACTTGAGCCCAGTTTCAATTGGCACTTTGAAGTCAATCCGGGATGGGCTGGCCTTGGTGGGCTAGCTCAAATTGTGTTTCCACTGCCTCCAGAAATTGTCAGGTTGCTAGGTAGCCAATATGTGACTACAGCTGGCTTTGCTAATGTTGCTAGCTAGCTAGTGAGCAAGATGTTGAAGAAATGAATTCCCTCTTACCATGCTGTAACTCACGTGACCCCATACTTCTGCCAGTGCCAGCTAGACTCAGAGCCATGTATTTAGCTTGCTGGCATTAGCTAGCTAGCTAAAAGGTTAGCATCATTATTAGCATAACAGTCTAGCTAGCTGACTTAATTTCTACCTTGCTTGCCATAGCATTGGCTATTAGCTAGCTAGCCAACCAAGCAAATCCGACCTGGCCAGCTAAAATTAGCTAGCTAGCTTGTTTCAACTCGGATTTGCTAGCTAACGTTAGGTAACTAGCATTTGAGGGCTGACTGTTCTCAAAGTTTATTCTGTAGTGCAAAACAGAACGAAGGATCCAGCTATGGTGGTAATTTGTGTCATGTCTGACTACTGTAGTACTGCTTGTCCATGTGCTAGCTAACAGCAACATGCCCAGACGAGCTAGCTAAACGTTGTCAGCATTCATAGCTCCAGCTGGAGAGACTAGAGGCGCGGCCCCAGCCAAAACCGCTCTCACTACTCAGCTATGGCCTCAGAGCAGCCTGGCATCCCAGGGATCAGTGTGTGTGACTGTGTGTGTCACAAATCCTATATACGTGTGTGTTTGAGGGGAAAAAGCCAGCCATTCATACACATAATGTGGAAATCCTGTTTTAAGTTTTGCAGCAATCCAGTCCAACAATGGCATACCAAATTCTTGAATGACCACATGTATTGAGCCTTGGCTGTTTATATATCCATCTCTTAAATACATTCCGTGCTTCGTCACGCATAACTATATCTACGCTGACTATTTCTCAGTGTCATACTTTGAACCACGCTATAAATAAATATTTAGATCAATGTCCTCTGTCAGAAGATCGCTGGTCGTGGTTTCCAGAAGATTACATAGGCAAATATGTGGATTTGGATGTTTTTCTCCCTACCCCGAAATCTCTCTTCCAATCCCAAATCCCAGTCCTTCTGAAGACATGACTCACAAAAGCCAAGACTTTTAGATGCCTCTTTAAAGTCCCAGAGATACCCAGTATTAACCTACCATTAGATTAAAAGAGTGTAATGGGATGTATAAGTAGCTGGTGTGAGACTATAGCAGTTTGACTGTAGCACTGTGCCTGCTTCTAGCATCTGTCAGGTGGTGAGACAAAAGGAAGATATTCTCCATACTGATGCAGGGAGATTGGAAATAATGTGGTGCTCTGTACCCGATTGACAGAATCATTTAGAGACGAGCTGCTAATGAGGAGCATTTATCTGCTGCTTGACATTGATCACACGGTATGTGTTTGAGATCTCATGGTAACAGTAGTTGAGATCACACAATAACAGTAGTGGAGGGGTGGTATCAAGCACCTGCAGCTGTGTCAGACTACATGTATAGTGCTTGTGTTCTGTTATTGTCTAACACAGGGCTGCTGTTGGACAAAACCAATTCCTCTCCTTGGCTTTGACTAGTGTTCTGGGGCCTCGTGATGAAATACAAAATGTATCCCAAAACAACCATGCGCCAGTTTTCTCCCAAAGGTTACGATTTATAAAAAATGAACTTGGCATGAGAATGTCATTACTTCGACACAGAGTTTAGACCATGCGCACGCACATTTTCTAGTGGTTGGTAAGTAAGTATCTTGTGCAAATGGGTGATATGATTATTTCTTTTTTTATTTAAAAAATTTAAAACATAATTTAAAAAATGCAGCCATTTGCTGTTAGTGAGAAGAGCTGACATGTCCACAATAATGTGCCATTTTATTGTCTTTCAGAAACTGTCAGTCCTTTTCCAAATACAGCCTAAGTTACTGCAAAAGATAACATTCTGCCAACACCTCCAAAAATATTTGATCAAATTTGTCATTGCTCTTTGTAAACTCTTTGTAAAGCAAAAAAAGAAACGGCCTCTCACTGTCAACTGTGTTTATTTTCAGCAAACTTAACATGTGTAAATATTTGTATGAACATAAGATTCAACAAATGAGACATAAACTGAACAAGTTCCACAGACATGCGACTAACAGAAATCGAATAATGTGTCCCTGAACAAAGGGCGGGGGGGTGTCAAAATCAAAAGTTAACAGTCAGTATCTGGTGTGGCCACCAGCTGCATTAAGTACTGCAGCGCATCTCCTCCTCAGGGACTGCACCAGATTTGCCAGTTCTTGCTGTGAGATGTTACCCCACTCTTCCACAAAGGTACCTGCAAGTTCCCGGACATTTCTGTGGGGAATGGCCCTAGCCCTCACCCTCCGATCCAACAGGTCCCAGACGTGCTCAATGGGATTGAGATCCGGGCTCTTCGCTGGCCATGGCAGAACACTGACATTCCTGTCTTGCAGGAAATCACACACAGAATGAGCAGTATGGCTGGTGGCATTATCATGCTGGAGGGTCATGTCAGGATGAGCCTGCAGGAAGGGTACCACATGAGGGAGGAGGATGTCTTCCCTGTAATGCACAGCGTTGTTTGCCTGCAATGACAACATGCTCAGTCCGATGATGCTGTGACACACCGCCCCAGACCATGACGGACCCTTCACCTCCAAATCGATGTAATGCTCATTCCTTCTACGTTAAATGCGACTCCAACCATCACCCCTGGTGAGACAAAACCACGACTCGTCAGTGAAGAGCATTTTTTTCCTTTTCTGTTTGGTCCAGCGATGGTGGTTTGTGCCCATAGGCGGTGGTGTCTGGTGAGGACATGCCTTACAACACACCTACAGCCTATTGTGGACAGTCTGAGCGCTGATGGAGGGATTGTGCATTCCTGGTGTAACTCGGGCAGTTGTTGCCATCCTGTACCTGTCCCACAGGTGTGATGTTCGGCTGTACCGATCCTGTGGAGGTGTTGTTACACGTGGTCTGCCACTGCGAGGACAATCAGCTGTCCTTCCTGTCTCCCTGTAGCGCTGTCTTAGGCGTCTCACAGTACGGACATTGCAATTTATTGCCCTGGCCACATCTGCAGTCCTCATGCCTCCTTGCAGCATGCCTAAGGCACATTCACGCAGATGAGCAGGGACCCTGGGCATCTTTCTTTTGGTGTTTTTTCAGTCAGTAGATAGGCCTCTTTAGTGTCCTAAGTTTTCATAACTGTGACCTTAATTGCCTACTGTCTGCAAGTTGTTAGTGTCTTAATGACCGTTCCACAGGTGCATGTTAATTAATTGTTTATGGTTCATTGAACAAGCATGGGAAACAGTGTTTAAACTCTTTACAATGAAGATCTGTGAAGGTATTTGGATTTTTACAAATTATCTTTGAAAGACAGGGACTTGAAAAAGGGATGTTTCTTTTTTTGCTGAGTTTATCAGAAACTAACATGGACTAATTCAAAAAGTTCCAAGTTATACAGCAAATAAATGGCATTAAGTCACCATAAAAGGTGGATGCAGGGCGTTTTCCATGCGGAGTTATAATGCTAGTTCACGCATACACAGTTTAAGGACGTGTCAGATTTATAACGGGAAACGTGCGTATGTTGTGTGCCAAGTTTATAAATCTCTATTTTTAGACATGCATTTATTTATTTTTGAATGGCGCACGCAGATGTATAGTGTGAAATTTATACAATGGTTATAAATGAGGCCCCTGGTCCGACTTGCTGCGCTTGGTTAGGGGACACCTGGAAGTAACTGTGAGCTGTAGAGTTGGAAGGAGTCATTTATAGAGTAGCTCCATATGGACTAACTGGGCTTCAGTCCACTGATACAGAACTGTTCAGGCCAATGCGGAAAGCTTCTCTGACCAACTGGACTGGGGGCTTGCCAGGCTTTGTGATTGTGCGGCTCTGCTTCCCTTGGCTGTCAGAATCAAGGACCGCTGAGAAGCATCACACTTGCTACACCCTAAAGCTTGGACTGTGTGCAGTTAGTTCTCAAGACCACTCCAAAGATCCTCACTCTTCAGTGTGGAATTGTGTTTTGGCATTTTCATTGGATGTAGACCATGTTGTCTAACATCTGCTCCTGCTAGGGCTCGGCGACTATATCGTGAATAACGGTATACCAGGATCCACATACCGGTATGGATTTTTGCAATACTGTCTATAACTATATTATGATAGAGTGCTAAATAAAATGAAAAGTTGTACAAATTGTACTACTTTGTCAGTTTTGTACTAGTTTGGTTAAGTATAAAACCATCAGAATGGAGAAAGCCCATTAAAAAGCACTCCAAATTCATGTGTTGCCATTCAATGGTTATGCACTACTCATAAAACACATTTAGAACTTTTATTCAGAAACATAAAATACCGCCATGCTGTCAGAAATGTGAAAAATATTGTGATATTTTGGCCATATTGCCCAGCCCTAGCTCCTGCCCCAACCTTGGTTCTAATTTTGTCTGTATTAATAGTCTGCCCTCGTTCTGACACTTTCATACTGTAATGTCCTCCTCCTCCGCACTGGTTTCCTACTGTCTAAATAATTAATTTGTCAAACACAGCACATTCAAGCGATTCTCGTTTTCTTGTAAAATACTGACAAAGCTTTTTTGTGTTTGAGTCCGTGGTAGTAGTAAGTTGTTGAAAGACGTTCGGATTCAGGCCGTGTGCTGTCTACACTCCCTTAGCAACCGTTCCCCAGGCAACGCATGTCAGGAACTGAGACTAGTAAATGGATCACCAAGGTTTTTCACATCTTTGAAGCCTTCAATATCTTAAATGTGAGAGAGGAAGTCATGTACATATCAACCTTTTCCCACCCGGCTCGGTGTACATGTAGGGCTCCTGAGAAAGTGAGGGGAATTCTGTGTTTGTGTGTTTTAACATGCGCTGAGGAATCCTTTCATCATTTCTGATCTGGTCCCATTGTTCTGTTCAGTAGGACCTGCACGGAGCTGCCTTCCCCTCTTTCAGCAAGACAGATATGTATTGTTAATGCTCCAGCTTGGCTCACCCTAATAGTGATGATACATTGTATTGTTAGACTGTTTGAGAGTTTTATCCCTAAATACACTGATCAAAAATATAAACGCAACATGTAAAGTGTTGGTCCCATGTTACGTGAGCTGAAATAAAATATCCCAGACATTTTCCATAGGCACAAAAAGCGTATTTCTCTCAGATTTTCTGCACAAATTTCTTTACGTCCCTGTTTGTGAGCATTTCTCCTTTGCCAAGATAATCCATCCACTTACAGGTGTGGCATCAATAAGCTGATTCAACGGCATGATCATTACACAGGTGCATCTTGTGCTGGGAACAATAAAAGGCCACTCTAAATGTGCAGTTTTATCTCACAACACAATGCCACAGATGTCTCAAGTTTTGATGGAGCGTGCAATTGGCATGCTGACTGCAGGAATGTCCACCAGAGCTGTTGCCAGAGAATTCAATGTTCGTTCCTCAACCATAAGCCGCCCCTGATGTCGTTTTAGAGAATTACGTCCAACCGGCCTCACAACCGCTGACCACGTGTAACCACGCCAGCCCAGGACCTCCACATCAGCTTCTTCACTTGTGTGATCGTCTGAGACCAGCCAGTTGATGAAACTGTGGTTTACAAAACCCAAACATTTCTGCACAAACTGTCAGAAAGAGTCTCAGGGAAGCTCATCTGCATGCTTATCCTCACCAGGGTCTTGACCTGACTGCACTTTGTCGTCGTAATCGACTTCAGAGGACAAATGCTCACCTTCGATGGCCACTGGTACACTGGAGAAGTGTGTTTCAGCATGATAATGCACGGCCCCATGTCGCAAGGATCTATACACAATTCCTGAAAGCTGGAAATGTCACCCATTGAGCATGTTTGGGATGATCTGGATCAATGTGTACGACAGTGTGTTCCAGTTCCCACCAATACCAGCAACTTCGCACAGCCATTGAAGAGGAGTGGGACCACTTTCCACAGGTCACAATCAACAGCCTGATCAACTCTATGCGAAGGAGATGTCACGCTGCATGAGGCTAATGGTGGTCACTCCAGAGACTGACTGGTTTTCTGATCCACTCCCCTACCTTTTTTTAAAGGTGTCTGTGACCAACATATGCATATCTGTATTCCCAGTCATGTGAAATCCATAGGTTAAGGCCTAATGAATGTATTGCAATTGACAGATTTCCTTATATGAACTGTAACTCTGTAAAATCTTTGTTGCGTTTTATTTTTGTTCAGTGTAGTTGTATTTATTATCCCTTATTGCTTCAGATACAGTACCAGTAATAAGCTTGGACACACCTACTCATTCCAGGGTTTTTCTTTTCTTTTTACTATTTTCTACGTTGTGGAATAATAGTGAAGACATCAAAACTATGAAATAACACATGGAATCATGTAGTAACCAAAAAGATGTTTGTTTTAAGTAATGAAGGTCAGTCAATGCAGAAAATTTCAAGAACTTTGACAGTTTCTTCAAGTGCAGTCGCAAAAGCTCTGAAACTAGCTCTCATGAGGACCGCCACAGGAAACGAAGACCCAGAGTTACCTCTGCTGCAGAGGATAAGTTCATTAGAGTTACCAGCCTCAGAAATTGCAGCCCAACTAAATGCTTCAGAGTTCAAGTAACAGACACATCTCAACATCAGCTGTTCAGATGAGACTGCGTGAATCAGGCCTTCATGGTGGAATTGCTGCAAGGAAACCACTACTACAGGACACCAATAAGAAGAAGAGACTTGCTTGGGCCAAGAAACACGAGCAATGGACATTAGACCGGTGGAAATCTGTCCTTTTGGTCTGAGTCCAAATTTGAAATATTTGGTTCCAACCACCGTGTCTTTGTGAGACGCGGAGTAGGTGAACGGATGATCTCCACATATGCGATTCCCACCGTGAAGCATGGAGGAGGAGGAGGTGTGGTGGTGCTTTGCTGGTGACTGTCAGTGATTTATTTAGAATTCAATGCACACTTAACCAGCATGTCTACCACAGCATTCTGCATCCATACGCCATCCCATCTGGTTTGGGCTTAGTGGGACAATCATTTGTTTTTCAACAGGACAATGACCCAACACACTTCCAGGTTGTGTAAGGGCTATTTGACCAAGAAGGAGAGTGATGGAGTACTGCGTCAGATGACCTGCCCTCCACAATCACCTGACCTCAAACCAATTGAGATGGTTTGGGATGAGTTGGACTGCAGAGTGAAGGAAAAGCAGCCAACAAGTGCTCAGCATATGTGGGAACTCCTTCAAGATTGTTGGAAAAACATTCCAGGTGATGCTGGTGGAGAGAATGCCAAGAGTGCAAATCTGTCATCAATGTGAAGGGTGGCTACTTTGAAGAATCTCAAATATAAAATCTAATTTGATTTAACACTTTTTTTGCTTACTACATGATTCCATATGTGTTATTTCATAGTTTTGATGTCTTCACTATTATTCTACAATGTAGAAAATAGTAAAAATATAAACCCTTGAATGAGTAGGTGTCAACTTTTGACTGGTACTGTATATCCATGTTCATCTCAAGGAGAACATTACTTTAACATGACGTCCCTTCCTTGAAAGTTAAACTGGATGTAAACAAATTGCTATCCCCTTGACGAATGGCAAGCAGACTCTGTCCTATGACTCTCCTCCTCTCCACCACCACCTCTCGCCACGCAATCTCGTCTAACAGACATGATGAGGCCTAGTGCTTATTATAACTGTTCTCCTTTGTGTTGTGTAGGAATGTTATGGTCTCGTATGCCAGGGATTTCAGTGTGTGTCACATAGTGTTACATGTACAATAAATACACTAGATGGAAATAGTCTGAACTACTGCTGTGGACAGGTATGTCATGTCACCATTACCAAAGTTAACCAAAGGTCTACGTTGTAAAACACATTATTTTTGGTAAAGCCTTGTTCCGTATAAAGCAGGGGTTCCCAAACTTTTTGGGCCCTGATCCCATTTAGATTTTTTTCTTTTTTTCGCCAAACCCCACCATGTAAAAACTAATGTAATCAACGGACAATGTTGAATTTTTTTATTGTAGCTATGACAGTTTATTACGAATCAGTCTGACAGTTTTGACAGTATTTCAAGCTGAAGGTAGTATGCTTAAGAGTGACTGAAATGCATCAGAAAGGTATTGGGAAGTTCAGAAGCTCACCAGGCAATATTTTTGTATCATCTTCAAGGTAGAATATAACATCATAATTGATGTTCTTTTCCCCCCTGTCTGATTTTAGTTCCTAGGCTTGTCCACTCTGTTATTGCTTGTGGGAATTGTGGAGGGAGTCTTATATTACAGGCATGGGGTCATAATATTTTGTGGTTTAAACCGTTCAAAAGATAGAGCAACATTTGCAGGAAGAAAACACAAACCACATCTAGTGGCTACCGCAGGTTACTGACGTAAGCCCGGTTCTATGAACCAAGCACAATGATCATTTTGTTGTTGTTTTTCCTCATAATCCGGGTTGATTGGTTTACGTCATCCTTCTTACATGTATTCCGTTACTACCAATCCTGTATACAGTTTCACTCTGTTTTGTACGGTGTAACCACTCCCCATATAGGTGTCATTGACATTGCACGTCAATTGCATCATCCACCACTGACCTTCTCTAACCCTGTCGTTCGTTCTAGTGGTGTGCATAATCAACCCTTCCTGCTGCTCTCAACACCATCCCGCCTACATTTAACCTCGGGCATACTGATAATATTCTACACTTTAATTGTGATATTTTAGAGGCTCCTGCTTGTGCAGCAGTCTCCGGCACTGTCAGCACTCCTGTCACAGTTTGATACTCTCTGTGGAGGAGCTGCTGCCCTCGCAGACTGCCCCCGGGGTGGAGTATATGCTAATCACTGTAATGCCTCTTATCTTAGCGCTGATATACACTACCTTATATAGTAGACTCTCTGCTGTACTCCCTACTGTAGCTATATCAGCGTGGAGATAAGGGGATGTTATCCTATAGCGAAACCCCTGGGAGTGGTCCTTCGAGCCAGATACCTTGCCTCCAGACCTCTAGTGGCCCAGCGCCTAATGAGCAAAACAAAACTCCTGCTCTTTAATTAACTCTGAGAGGGAGGTGGGGAAGAGGTGGAGGGGGAGGCGTGGGAGGATGGAGAAGAGGTAGATGAGGGCTGCACTGGGGCTTTAGTGAAGTTAGGACGGGAGTGCTCTGTTCTGTGCTCCCTGTCTTGCTGTAACAAGGCAGTTTCATTATGAAGTGCACCAGTGGCGAGGAGAATAGCCGTCCTCATGGGAGCCTGCTGGGTACAGCTACATTTCGATAACAGCACAGTGTGATATGGGGACACCTTGTAGAGTGAGACTAGTGAATATGGATAATGGGGTCAGTGGTACTGGGGGAAGCCTGGCTGAGGCAACAGCTAGTGAAAGCCTCCTCAGCCGCTTCCACGCTGGTTCTGGGAGAGAGAGGATCTCCACCAACTAAATCTGTTAACTCTCTCTCAGCCCTTTCTCTGGCTACTCTAGCCTACAGAGTGGATTGCTGCCTGGGCCCATAACTGTTTCTAGTTGTATTACTAGCTGAAGCTTTACAGTCTTAAGTAACATTGAAATAATTTTCATGTCATTCTTAAGCTATATATGTTAATGATGGATTATTTCAAGGCTTTTTCGATCTCCATCAAAAAGAGAAGAGCGATGGTTTGCCTTCCAGTAAATCATTAGTCTTAGTTCACTAGAGCCCATGAAGTCATTCTGGGTGAATAACATGGATTGATTGAACCTGTAATCCCCTGACTTGGCACATTGAGGGTTTATTTGTGTCCGGTTTCCACTTTGACTTATCACTTCTTCTCTCAGAGCACATAGTGTAGAATAGACACACACAGTGCACTTATAGGAAAAGGGGAGCGGAAGTGCTGTTATTCATAAACGGGGGTATTGTAAGTCGTTTACACCACGTGATAGGACTTCATACTCCTCCAGGCCTGTCTTGAGCCAGGAAAGTGTTTTTATTTCCCATCATGTTCCTCTCTAAAGGGTGTGTGGAGACTTGATGTTGCCCCACCAGGGGATGCAGGGCCAGGGAAGTAGGAGGGGTTCAATGGGAAGTTGGCTGGTGACTGGTGGGGTAGAGTATTCAGGTGATGAACCTAGAGGGGGGTGTCTGGCTGTGACATCATTGCGGAACAGGTGTGTGTAGCTAGCTCCTGGCCAGATGGAGCGCGGGGGAGGTGTGACACCAGATAGCATTTGAAACTGATGACTGATGTTGATGATTCAACCTGAACAGTAGGGTGAAGGAGTGACTGAGGGAAAAGGGCTTGCAGCTTGTCCCTATACAAGTGAAGCACCACAGGTTAATTTGGTCAAGGCTTCAATTGTATTGATGTGACCCAATCCAAAATGTCCCAAATTGACAGTCATGGATAGGGGATCTGCAGTGTTATTATGACAGTCTGGGTAATATTTGTCAGCAGGCCTGGTTGAGGCTGATGAAGCCAAACAGAATAGGCGGGTACCAGTCACAGCCTCCATGGTAGTGATATGGGGAGAGCGAGAAGAAATGGCTTGGAGCTGCAGCCAACCAGCCAGAGTCACAGTGAGCTACAGCAGGCTACCCCAGGAGGCAGCCTGCCTCATCTCTTATTACAGCATGCTGCCCTCTAGTGATGAGATTTCTCGCTGCAGAAATAAGTCATTCCCAACCTGAGAAGCTCCTATCCGACCTCAGCAGACCTAGTTGGAATGAACAAGCTGATGTGTTTAGGTATTTGGTGAATGTTATGCAGTAAATGCCAGTAGAAGCTGAATAACAGACAGGTTCTGTCCTTATCACTACAGAATGGGAGGCTGTAGCCAGAAGAAGACATTGTTGTGTTTAACAACAAATGTGCAGAGCTAGCTGTGGTTGCGTAACGGTTTGTCTTGCACAGAACAGTAATTACATAATGACAACAAGCTTATATAATGATGACAAAAAGGCCTTTTCCAAGTGACAGCACTGCCTGTGGGTCTGCGTGGTGCGTTAGGCCAGCGTGTGAAACGAGGTCAGGGCCTCATCTCTTAATTGACATTTTACAGGAGCGATTAGGATTAAGTGCCTTGCTCAAGGGCACATTGATAGATTTTTCACCTAGTTGGCTCGGGGATTCGAACCAGCGACCTTTCCGTTACCTGGCCCTATGCTCTTAACCGCTAGGCTACCCCATCTTCTCCACTCCTCTTTTCTTTCTCCTCTCTGCTTTCTCCACTATCCTGTATGGTCTCTCCTTTTTCTTCTATGGTTTCCTCTCTTGACTGTATGGTCTCTCCTGTCTTAGTTCTCCTCATCGGGTGTCTCCTCGTCTGGTGTCTCCTCTCTCGTCTCTCCTCATCAACCCCTTTCTCTTCCTCTCTCTAACCTCTTCTCTCCTCTCTCCCCATGGCAGGCAGCTGCAGGAGCTTCAGAGGCAGAAGGAGATGGAGCGCGAGCGGCTGGAGCACGAGCGCCAGGAGAGGGAACGGCTGGAGCGTGAGATGCTGGAGAGGGAGCGTGAACGGGAACGTCAAGACCGTGAGCGTCAGGAGCGAGAGAGAGAGCGCGCCGAGAGGGAGAGGGAGCGCGCCGAGAGGGAGAGGGAGCGCGCCGAGAGGCAGCATGTGGAGCGCGTCGAACGAGATCGCCTGGAGCGTGAGCGTCAGGAGCAGTTGGAGAGAGAGCAGTTGGAGAGAGAGCGGTTGGAGAGAGAGCGGGCGGAGAGAGAGCAGTTGGAGAGAGAGCGGACGGAGAGAGAGTGGGAGCTGATGGAGAGCGAGAAGCAGGAGAGGGAGAGGATGGAGCGAGAGACTCACCAGGAGCAGCAGTTGGACAGAGAGCAGATGGACTGGGAGAGAGGGAGACGCATCTCCAACGCCGGTGAGCAGCCAAGCCTTTTTCCTTACCTCTTACACACTCGCCCACATGCATACACATACTTCCACACACACACATCAACACGCATATGCACACATCTGATGTCTAGGACAGGACAAGGTAGTACAGTACACACTGACGACACAGAACAAAATGACAGAATAGTCACCAACAGGTGAGTGGGCTTAGATCTCACTTCATTTAGCAGTAGTACTTCCAAAGAGTCGTCTTGGGTGTAAAATCCCAGCTTGACATTTAGCTGGAGTCTGAAGCGGAGCCTAGACGCTGACTCTACTCAGCCAACCCTGGCCGCTCATTAGTTAGTGTGACTTATAGCGAGGCTCCTCTCCCATCTCTCTCTGCCCATCTGCCTGTGTGTTGGACGGGCTCGTGGAACAGCTTGAGTGGCGCTAGGGCATAGGGGGAGTGTTTAGGTGCTTCTCTCAGCGAGCAGGCAAGAACACACACACACTGACACACACTCAGCTCTCTCTGCCTACTCCTGTTAAATGGGTCCTGTTTTGACCAGGGATGGCTTTGACTATGTGTTGGTGGATGGTAGGGGGAACCCCAGCCAGCCTGCCCGGCAAAGCATAGGCAGGTGCAGGACTCTGGTTCTGGGTTTGGTTAGGGGAGGATCAAGGATGGGAGATGGGCATTGCTGCTACATATTGGGTCAGTGGGGGAGCCAGTGTTGTCATGGTTCAGTGCCACAATCATCACATTAGCTGGGCCAGATTCTGTGTTAGTAGGAGAAAAATGAACCATCAAGGCTAACATGCTGCCTGCACTGCAGGAGCACATCAACATAACTAACATATCATGGTACAGAGTTCACTTTATTTTTCCCAGGACATTTATACAATAAATGCATAACGACCCAATTCACACAGAACATGACAAGACCAACACAAGAAACAATGTTGCATTGCATGTTGCTGTAACATTTGGGACGCTTTTGGGTTTGAGGTGTGAGTATGCACTTTTAATACGCTTCTAGTTGTCTTTCCTGCAGGAAAAACAAACATTTGCGCTGTTGGCCTAATGTACATAGCCTTGCAATAGCTTTTGGTTGGATTTCCAATTTCATTCATAGTATGTTTAGTATTCCATTGGATGTCGTCAGTGTCTAATGGATGCCATGCTGATCCTGTGTGTAACCATACCTCAACTTCTGACTGAACACTTGAGGAGAGGTCTGCTAATAGGGCATCCACAGATCCATGGACTATCTGAAATGAGCTTCCTGATGTGTCCGGCACACTGTGGCGTCTGTCTCATTTTAGCTATGCCACTCATCGCATTCAAAAGAACAAGGGATTCCTTGTGTGAATGTCAACAACTTTAATCCAGCCATTCCTACTACTGATGTGATGGTTTTAGACCGGCCCGCCCTATACTGGTCCGCTTCTTCTGTAGGCCACTCTCCTAGGGAACACACTAGGCTACACACTAGGCTACATTTAGTTAGTGTGTATGGAGGAGATGGAGTGTATGTCCATTTTGGGGTTAGTTAGGTGTGTGTGTGTTATTACTCTGGAATCACAGAGCAAAGCTGGGGCCTGCCTCTGCCCACTTACCACCCGGAGGGAGGGAGGGAGGGAGGGAGAGGAGAGGAGAGGAGAGGAGAGGAGAGGAGAGGAGAGGAGAGGAGAGGAGAGGAGAGGAGAGGAGAGGAGAGGAGAGGAGAGGAGAGGAGAGGAGAGGAGAGTTGGGGGATCGGGAAAAAGAGACAAACATTTGGGCAAGAGTAAGTCTTCTGGCTGGAGGAGTGTGTGTGTGTGGCTGCCACTGAGGGTCAGTGGAGCAGAATGAGGCCGGCACAAAGGATTAGCAGCATTGCCCCTCAGTCAACATATTGCATGAGTGGCCTCCGCTCTGGGCTAACTCTGGGGCTACGCTGGCTGGGGCCACAACAAAACAGAGCATGGATAATTCAGAGCATGCAGTCAGGCTCTGGCAGTGTGACCACCCAGCGAGACTACCTCCGCAATGGCTCACCTCACTAATTCTGTACTTTACATGAGAGATGAGAAGATACTACTGATGTGTGTGTTGATGAGAAACAGACTTTGTGATGGTATTTTTTTCTTTGTTTTGTAAGACAAGGAGCGAACTCCTTGTCATTTGAAAGAGGAGATTCTGACTTGAAATCGTTCTGATAGAAACTAGGTAATGGTGAATGCAAGTAAGGGGTGATTGATTTAAACTGGAGTCACCCAAACATATTGAAGCGTTTTATTTATTTAGTTCATTTAGATTGTACTCGAGTCTGTGCACCATTTGCTTATTGTTAGAACAATTTACAAAACATGTCCAAATTGGTGTCATGTCTCAATTGTGGTTCTTTGACTTCTAAATGTATAGAATACAACTGTTCTGCTTGCTCAGTCCTGGTATGGAGCGGCTGGATGCAGCATGGACAGAGTGAGTGACTGACCAGTGCTGTGTCTGGTGTGTGTTGATCCTGTGAGTTTCACCAGAGGCTAATAAAGTGTTTGAAGTGGGCATCACTTGATTAGGCTTCATTCAATGAGCGGCCAAGCCAAGCGCTCCCGACTGAAAGTACTATGGTCTCTGTTTTTCTGCTGCCTCTCTATCCATGTGTACACATTGACGCATTGTTTACAGAGTGTGCCTCAGGTTCTGTCTCAACTGCTAACCTTGTGTACTAATAGTAGCATCCTTTCTGTCAGACAAGTATAGAAAAAGGAGATTTAGGTCTGTGCTGGTTTTTCCTGCTTCATTTGCCCCCTTCTCTCTGTTCTTTCTGTTTTTCCCCCTTTCTCTCTCTCCTCTCCTGTGTTCTTTTCCCCCTTGTGTGGCTGCACGGTGGCTGCTTCTCTCCTGTCCTGTTCAGCGTTTGAAAGTACCCTCTACACCCCTCCGCCTCCAGAGTACTCCTCCAAGACCTCCTCTACGTCTGTGTCTCCCACCACCCCCAACTACCCTCCGCCCACCCTGTCACCCTCCTCTGCAACACCCCCCACCCCGCCTCTACGTCACTCTGCCTCCCGATTTGCCACCTCACTAGGCTCCGCCTTCCACCCAGTCTTGCCCCACTACGCCACAGTCCCCAGGCGACAGCCCGTCCCTCCCACGCCCCCCACCCCGGCCCCAGCAACCCCCTCCACCCCGGCCCCAGCAACCCCCTCCAAGTCTTTGGTGTGGTCAGCAACAAACTTCAGCCCTCTGCCCCCCTCGCCCCCAGTCATGATCAGTAGCCCCCCGGGCAAGGCAACAGGCCCTCGCCCTGTCATTGCCATCCCAGTCCCCAGCCCCTTGTCACAGAAACCCCCCTCCCCCAATGGGCCTCCTATGTTCCCTGCCCCTTCACCGGTCACCATTGGCAACAGCAGCAACCCCACCCCGCCGCCCCCTCCCACCCCGCCGCCCCCTCCACCGCTGCCCCCTCTCTCCCTGTCCCTGTCCTGCCAGCAGTCGCCTGTTGTCTCCCCCATCGCTCCCCTTGTGTCCTCTCCCTCATCCCAGCCTGCTGTTGTCCCTTCTCCTTCCACAGCTCCCCCTGCCTCTGCTGACCTCTCTGTAAACCTCTCTGAGCTGGGAGACTCCTGCTCCTCGGCTCCAGAGGCCTTTCAGCCTGCAGACCCTCTGGCCCAGCAGGGTAAGGCCTCACTTCTCTCAGCCTCGCTCTCTACCTCCACTCACCCACTAACGGGGGGCCAGGGAGTAGCGGGCCTGCCCTAACCAGCTCGGCCCAGCACTGGGTGCCAATGCTGGCTGCAGCGGTGGATAGTGTGGCTCTAGGTCTGCTAGGTGCTTGTTAATCTGTGTTGGTCAGGTGTATGTCTGGCCTCTGTCAGCATACTCTCGCCATGTATGTCCATGCTATTGCTCGTGGTCTTGAGTTGCCTGGTGAACTGGTTTGAATGGTGTCTGGGCATGGCATGGCATGTATGTGTGCAAGTGTGCACTCACAGACAGGGGGCTCTGTTGCATCTAGCTATAGATCGCTGCAGCTATGTCTGGAGGGATCAATGTCTCTTTGTTTCTCCTTTGCTTCTTGTTTTTTTTTTATCACCTCAAACTATTATTTTTCTGCAATTCACCATTGTGATGACCTTAGTATGTTACCATGACTTTTCACCCTCACTTGTCATGTCAGTGTTGTGTTCATCAAGCCTACTGGACCTGGTGACCGTAGGCTTGTATACGTGATACAAAAGGGACTGATAGATGGAGACTCATTTCTGCTCTATCCTTGTTCACTTAGGGTTCTTGTCATGACACTACTGTACGTTTCAAGGGAACGGGAGGGATGCTGGTGCGGAGGAATTAACATAGATATTAGATGTATTTTGATTAGGAAATGACTGACTGAACCCGGGGGCAGTCTTTAGAGGGATTTTCACTGTCAGAAGCTATCCAGCAGCTGGAATCAATAATATTAAGATAATTTTTTCCCTCTCATAAATAGAATAGTTAGCATACACGTCTGTCCCCTCTGCATTTGGGGATCCAAATAAATTAATAACCTCTAACAACCATGTCAAATGAGGACAAGCTTTTTATTATTCTTCCTTAACCGGCCATCACATCTGATTACCTTATTAACTTTATGAGAAATAACATTTAATTCAATAGTAGTTATCCACATTTGAAATCTTCCTGAAAACCATTGCAGTTTCAAAAGTTCAGATTTGACATAATTCAAACACTCCAGTAGCATTAATGAGACTATTTTGTAACATAATAGAGTTTTAACAAAGTACTGAGTAAAGGGTCTGAATCAGTTTATAATACATTTGCAAAAATGTCTAAAACATTTTTTTTGCTTTGTCATTATGGGGTATTGTGTGTAGATTTGAGGGAGAAACTAATCATTTTAGAGTAAGGCTGTAACGTAACAAAATGTGTGAAAAGTCAAGGGGTCTGAATACTTTCTGAATGCACTGTGTATGTAGATGATTCAGTGCGACTATTTCTCCCACTTGGACTGACCCACCCGTGTTAGTGACCTCTGCCCTCCAGTCTCCTCTCTCATTGGCTGAAAGGAAACTGGTCACACTATAGAGATCCAGTTAAATTACTATTCTAATAATTAGTATTCGAATTCCTAATTCTATAGGTCACGCCCTCATTAACAGGAGCTCAATATGGGCACGTTCCATCATGGCTTATTGATCCAATCATCTGTCTGGGTTGAGGAATCACAATGATTTTCTACAAGCTACTTGTTACAGTTAATACATCTCTGTGGTTCCATGGTTCAGGGCTGCTCTTGCAGGCATATGCCGATATTGACCTAACTAAGGCTGCTAGACTTCCTGTGTCCAATGCATTTTCTGTCTTGTTTATGTGTTGGATGTCTCCATTTGCTTCATTCAAATGGATACATTTAGGCCATTGCCACAACTCACTGATATGCATGCATGTTGTATGACAAACAGCAAGGGGATGTTGGCGACTTCATGCTGTGTCTTCACACACAAGTTTTAAAGTCTAAAGTTACCCAATAAATGGTCAAGCCTGATAATGTTAGTATTGATGCTGAATATAGTATGGGTACTTTAGGAAGCCTGAGTTTTGTGTGAGGATTAACTAAATAGGAGAGAACTCGTGACTCCTGCTCTTTCTGTGAGTCCTACATTTTGATACTGACTGTTTACTCTTCTCCCTCCTCCCCCCATACAGACACAGTGTTGACGCCGGTGCTGCCCACCCCCCCTCCCCCTCCCCCCCCTCCCTCCCGGCTCCACTGTGACCCCCACAGCCTCTGCCCAACCAGGCCCTCCTCCCCCTCCCCCCTTACCCCCCACACTCACCCCTACCAGCGGTGGGCCCCCTCCCCCACCCGGACCCCCACCTTCCCTCGGTGGCCAGGCCCACCCTCCCCCTCCACCAGCCCCTCCCCTGCCGCCCGGCCTCTTCTCCCCCTCGGAGGACCGCCCCCTGTCCGGGCTGGCCGCTGCCCTCGCTGGAGCCAAGCTGCGTAAAGTGCCAAGGGTGAGAGGCCGACACGCACAGAACAGAAACACACCCACAAGTCCTTACCCTTACACAGACACCCACTGTTTGTCTCATACCATATCCTCACAGGCTTGTAATCTTGTCCAGCACCAGTCACACTTTATATCCCCTCTATTGGAAGTAGTGCTGAGCTATTAACTAACATTTCATAGTTTTTTTGGTTATTAAATCGACTTCTGTTCAATTACTTGAATTCCATTTAATTCACTTTTTTTGGTGAGCCCAGCTCGCTGTTTCATTCACGAGAGAAATCTGAGAAATCAAGTCAAATCAAGTCAATGTACACAACGATGAGAGGGACAGAGACAGTTTGTGAAAGTATACCTTATCTACTTTGAAGAACTAGTACAATTATTTTGTCAGACAGCTCTGCAGCATACTGTAGGCTACAGTATTTAGGCTGGCTAGCTAAATAGGACGACTGAAGACAGTACAGTGTGGGGAGCACGTAACGTTAGATGGCCTGGCTGGCTGACTGCTGCTGCCTGAGTAGAGATGAAATGATGACTTTGAGGAATGAAAAATCAAATAAAAACTAAGTAATATACAAAACTCTAATATTTGATTATTTCATAGTAATTTCCCATTTTTCTATTGATGTGGACCTGTCTACCTGACTGGTCCACATTTTGGCCTTTGGAATTTCCATTAAAATGCTCAAATCATTGTAATGTCATTATTTCGTAATATAAAAATATTGAAATTATTTAAAAAATAATCTAACAATAACCGAACCAACCTCAAAACACGAATTACTCAGCACTAATTGGGAGCTGCCACTCACTTCAGATACATTTAAATCATGTAGCCCATACTGTACTTCACGCTTTCATATGCCTCACTCCACCATACCTGACCCCCAGTTATGTGCCTCTGTAACATGGTCTACCACTACTTCTCTGACTCTGACCTTTCTCTCTATCCTTCAGAGTGATAGTGGTGGTGATGCGGCAGCTGCTCTGGCTGCAGCCATGGCTGGGGGCTTGGCTGGCGCTACAGGGGCCAAACCTGGAGGGAACGGCCCTCTGGGAGGGGCACCTGGAGGAGGGGGGTTGATGGAGGAAATGAGCGCCCTCCTGGCCAGGAGGTAAACATTTTCAGATCAAATCAAAGTTTATTTGTCACGTGCGCCGAATACAACAGGTGTAGACCTTACAGTGAAATGCTTACTTACAGGCTCTAACCAATGGTGCGAGGAAAAAAGGTGTGTGTGTGTGAGTGTAAGTAAAGAAATAAAACAACAGTAAAAAGACATTTGAAAAAAGAGTAGCAAGGCTATATACTGCCTGTTAGTCAGGCTTATTGAGGTAGTATGTACATGTAGGTATCGTTAAAGTGACTATGCATATATGATGAACAGAGAGTAGCAGAAGTGTAAAAAGAGGGGTTGGCGGGTGGTGGGACACAATGCAGATAGCCCGGTTAACCAATGTGCGGGCTCACTGGTTGGTCGGGCCAATTTAGGTAGTATGTACATGAATGTATAGTTACTGACTATGCATATAAGATAAACAGAGAGTAGCAGCAGTATAAAATAGGGGTTGGGGAGGGGGGGGCACACAATGCAAATAGTCCGGGTAACCATTTGATTACCTGTTCAGGAGTCTTATGGCTTGGGGGTAGAAACTGTTGAGAAGCCTTTTTGTCCTAGACTTGGCACTCCGGTACCGCTTGCCATGCGGTAGTAGAGAACAGTCTATGACTGGGGTGGCTGGGGTCTTAGACAATTTTTACCGCCAGGTGTAGAGGTCCTGGATGGCAGGCAGCTTTGCCCCAGTGATGTACTGGGCCGTACGCACTACCCTCTGAAGTGCCTTGCGGTCGGAGGCCGAGCAATTGCCGTACCAGGCAGTGATGCAACTGGTCAGGATGCTCTCGATGTTGCAGCTGTAGAACCTTTTGAGGATCTCAGGACCCATGCCAGATCTTTTTAGTTTCCTGAGGGGGAATAGGCTTTGTCGTGCCCTCTTCATGACTGTCTTGGTGTGTTTGGACCAATCTAGTTTGTTGATGTGGACACCAAGGAATTTGAAGCTCTCAACCTGCTCCACTACAGCCCCGTCGATGAGAATGGGGGCGTGCTCGTTCCTCCTTTTCCTGTAGTCCACAATCATCTCCTTAGTCTTGGTTAAGTTGAGGGATAGGTTGTTATTCTGGCACCACCCGGCCAGGTCTCTGACCTCCTCCCTATAGGCTGTCTCGTCATTGTCGGTGATCAGGCCTACCACTGTTGTCGTCAGCAAACTTAATGATGGTGTTGGAGTCGTGCCTGGCCATGCAGTCGTGGGTGAACAGGGAGTACAGGAGGGGACTGAGCACGCACCCCTGTGGAGATCCAGTGTTGAGGATAAGCGTGGCAGATGTGTTGCTACCTACCCTCACCACCTGTGAGGCGGCCTGTCAGGAAGTCCAGGATCCAGTTGGAGGGAGGTGTTTAGTCCCAGGATCCTTAGCTTGGTGATGAGCTTTGAGGGTACTATGGTGTTGAACGCTGAGCTGTAGTCAATGAACAGCATTCTCACATAGGTGTTCCTTTTGTCCACTACATTCACATTTGAAACATGGAGAGAGGAGGGATACAGCATGTTTGGGTGGGCTTGAGGTCCAAATGTTTCTTGTCAATATATATATTTTCATTGAGTGCCATATCATTGCAGATCATGTACAGTAGCTGTTAGTACCACGTTAGCCAAACATTATTTAAAAGTAATTTGGTGTGAGAATATTTTTTTTTGACATACAATATAACATGTTATAACTTTAATATTTTGTGGTGTTTTTCAGGAGAAGAATTGCAGAGAAGGGATCATCGCCTGAGCCGGAGCAGAGAGCTGTGAGTATGACAGATAGACAGAGGCCAGGGAAAGTTAATCTCTATATCCTGCCTGACAGTATCTATCTAGTCTACCCATCTATAATTCAGTAGCCTGGTGTTTGTATTCTGTATCCATCCCTTCTGGATGTCTTTGGAGCTTCATATGTTTCTCTTTGAGGGTCATTGGTGGCATTAAAGAGGATCAATGGATCTCCCTCAGTGGATTATTAACTAAATGCCTGGTCACATTTCTGATCATCTGAAGCTGCCTGACCTATAACTTCTGACCTTTGAACTCACTGTGCTTCTCTCCAATAGGACGACGGCGGCAGCGAGGGCACCACGACTCCTAAAGTGTCTGCCTGTAGCACACCAGGCGAGTGGGGTACAGGATACAGTACAGGACTGTAGTGGTCAGAGATACACAGGACCAGAACAGAAACATGCACCTTCCACATTCAGACCACCAGGATCCTAATCCGTGTTGGCCAGCAGTTAATGTAGTTTGGCAGATTTGTTCAGTGTAACGGCGTTCCTCTTCCTCTTCATCCGAAGAGGAGGAGCAGGGATTGAACCAAAATGCAGCGTTGTAGTTCGACATATTATTTATTTAAACAAAACCGAAAACACGACGAACACTTGAATAGAAACAAAACAAATAAACGATGTAGACAGACCTGGACACGAACTTACATATAACGTCAAGAACGCACGAACAGGAAAATAGACTACACAAAAACCGAACGAACAAACATACCGAAACAGTCCCGTGTGGCGCGACAAACACAGACACAGGAGACAACCACCCACAACAATCAATGTGAAAACACCTACCTTAATATGGCTCTCAATCAGAGGAAATGAAAACCACCTGCCTCTAATTGAGAGCCATATCAGGTCACCCTTTAAACCAACATAGAAACAGAAAACATAGACTGCCCACCCAAACTCACGTCCTGACCAACTAACACATACAAAACTAACAGAAAACAGGTCAGGAACGTGACATTCAGTCAGTATTTTTTTGTCTTCTGATGAAGTGGTTGTTATATCAGTGTAATATCTCTAATGCTTTTGTGTTTCTCTCCTCCGCAGACATGCCCAGGAAACCATGGGAGAGGACTAACACTATGAATGGTAGCAAATCCCCAGTCATTGGAAGGTAAGTACCAGCATTCCATAAATGTGCTTAGATTTCATGTACAAACGGTAATACATTTTTAGTCTCTGAGTCTAAACACATTATTGGGTCAAGCACAACTAAGTCAAAATATCCACTGCCTGTCTGAATCATTGACTGCCTCTGCATTGCCGCTCATTATCATGTAACTGGAGAGAAGGAGCACAGAGGGTAGCAGAGCATGGCTCACTGCTGGGGTCCGACCCCTGGGCTTGCTGGTTCATGGCTGGTTAATGACATGACTAAAGCACAGGGTTGCTGCTTACCACTAGGCTACCACTAGCATGGCTGTCTGTATCAAATCAAATTTTAATTGTTGCATGCGCCGAATACAACAGGTGTAGACCTTACAGTGAAATGCTTACTTATAAGCCGTTAACCAACAATGCAGTTTTAAGAAAAATTCCCCCCAAAATTAAGAAATGAAAGTAACAAATAATTAGAGAGCAGCAGTAAAATAACAATAGTGAGGCTATATACAGGGGGTACCGGTACTGAGTCAATGTGCGGGGGCACTGGTTAGTTGAGGTAATATGTACATGTAGGTAGAGTCATTAAGGTGACTATGCATAGATAATAAACAGAGCAGCAGCAGTGTGAAGGGGGGGGGGGGGCAGCAATGCAAATAATCATTGATTAGATGTTCAGGAGTCTTATGGCTTGGAGGTAGCTGTTTAGAAGCCTCTTAGACCTAGACTTGGCGCTCCACAGTACATCTTGCCATGTGGTAGCAGAGAGAACAGTCTACGACTAGGGTGGCAGGAGTACAATTTTTAGGTTCTTCCTCTGACACTGCTTGGTATAGAGGTCCTGGATGGCAGGAAGCTTGGCCCCAGTGATGTACTGGGCCGTACTCACTACCCTCTGTAGTGCCTTGTGGTTGGAGCCCGAGCAGTTGCCCTACCAGGCAGTGATGCAACCAGTCAGGATGCTCTCAATAGTGCAGCTGTAGAACCTCTTGAGGATCTGAGGACCCATGCCAAATCTTTTTAGTTTCCTGAGGGGGAATAGGCTTTGTCGTGCCCTCTTCACGACTGTCTTGGTGTGCTTGGACCATGTTAGTTTGTTAGTGATGTGGACGCCAAGGATCTTAAAGCTCTCAACCTGCTCCACAACAGCCCTGTCAATGAGAATGGGGGCGTGCTTGTTCCTCCTTTTCCTGTAGTCCACAATCATCTCCTTAGTCTTGATCACGTTGAGGGAGAGGTTGTCCTTGCACCACACGGCCAGGTCTCTGACCTCCTCCCTATAGGTGGTCTCGTCGTTGTCGGTGATCAGGCCTACCACGGTTGTCATCAGCAAACTTAATGATGGTGTTGGAGTCGTGCCTGGCCATGCAGTCATGAGTGAACAGGGACTACAGGAGGAGACTGAGCACGCACCCCTGAGGGGCCCCCGTGTTGAGGATAAGCGTGGCGAATGTGTTGTTACCTACCCTTACCAACTGGGGGCGGCCCATCAGGAAGTTCAGGATCCAGTTGCAGAGGGAGGTGTTGAGTCACAGGGTCCTAAGCTTAGTCATGAGCTTTGACGGTGTTGAACGCTGAGCTGTAGTCAATGAGTAGCATTCTCACATAAGAGTTATTTTTGTCCAGGTGTGAAAGTGCAGTGTGGAGTGCAATAGAGATTGCATCATCTGTGGATCTGTTGGGGAGGTATGCAAATTGAAGTGGGTGTAGGGTTTCTGGGATAATGGTGTTGATGTGAGCCATGACCAGACATGAGTGCTATGGGTCGGTGTCATTTAGGCAGGTTACCTTAGTGTTCTTGGGCACAGGGACTACGGTGGTCTGCTTGAAACATTTTGGTATTACAGACTGACAGGGAGAGGTTGAAGATGTCTGTGAAGACACTTGCCAGTTGGTCAGCACATGCTCGGAGTACACGTCCTGGTAATCTGTCTGGCCCTGCGGCTTTGTGAATGTTGACCTGTTTAAAGGTCTTACTCTCATCGGCTACGGCGAGCGTGATCACACAGTCATCCGGAACAGCTGATGCTCTCATACATGCTTCAGTGTTTCTTGCCTCGACGAGTGCATAGAAGTAATGTAGCTCGTCTAATAGGCTCGTGTCACTGGGTTAGCTCGCGGCTGTGCTTCCTTTTGTAGTCTGTAATGGTTTGCAAGCCCTGCCACATCCGACGAGTGTCGGCGCCAATGTAGTACTATTCAATCTTAGTCCTGTACTGACGCTTTGTCTGTTTGATGGTTCATCGGAGGGCATAGCGGGATTTCTTATCAGCTTCCGGGTTAGAGTCCCGCTCCTTGAAAGTGGCATCTCTACCCTTTAGCTCAGTGCGGATGTTGCCTGTAATCCATGGCTTCTGGTTGGAGTATGTATGTACAGTCACTGTGGGGATGATGTCATCGATGCACTTATTGATAAAGCCAGTAACTGATGTGGTGTACTCCAATGCCATCGGAAGAATCCCGGAACAAATTCCAGTCTGTGCTAGCAAAACAGTCCTGTAGCTTAGCATCTGCTTCATCTGATAACTTTTTATTGACCGAGTCACTGGTGCTTCCTGCACTATTTTTTGCTTGTAAGCAGGATTCAGTAGGATAGAATTATGGCCAGATTTGCCAAATGGAGGGTGAGGGAGAGCTTTGTACGCATCTCTGTGTGTGGAGTTATCTTTTATATATATATATATATATACACTGCTCAAAAAAATAAAGGGAACACTTAAACAACACAATGTAACTCCAAGTCAATCACACTTCTGTGAAATCAAACTGTCCACTTAGGAAGCAACACTGATTGACAATAAATTTCACATGCTGTTGTGCAAATGGAATAGACAAAAGGTGGAAATTATAGGCAATTAGCAAGACACCCCCCAAAACAGGAGTGATTCTGCAGGTGGTGACCACAGACCACTTCTCAGTTCCTATGCTTCCTGGCTGATGTTTTGGTCACTTTTGAATGCTGGCGGTGCTCTCACTCTAGTGGTAGCATGAGACGGAGTCCACAACCCACACAAGTGGCTCAGGTAGTGCAGTTCATCCAGGATGGCACATCAATGCGAACTGTGGCAAAAAGGTTTGTTGTGTCTGTCAGCGTAGTGTCCAGAGCATGGAGGCCCTACCAGGAGACAGGCCAGTACATCAGGAGACGTGGAGGAGGCCGTAGGAGGGCAACAACCCAGCAGCAGGACCGGTACCTCCGCCTTAGTGCAAGGAGGTGCACTGCCAGAGCCCTGCAAAATGACCTCCAGCAGGCCACAAATGTGCATGTGTCAGCATATGGTCTCACAAGGGGTCTGAGGATCTCATCTCGGTACCTAATGGCAGTCAGGCTACCTCTGGCGAGCACATGGAGGGCTGTGCGGCCCCACAAAGAAATGCCACCCCACACCATGACTGACCCATCGCCAAACCGGTCATGCTGGAGGATGTTGCAGGCAGCAGAACGTTCTCCACGGCGTCTCCAGACTCTGTCACGTCTGTCACATGTGCTCATGTGCTCAGTGTGAACCTGCTTTCATCTGTGAAGAGCACAGGGCGCCAGTAGCGAATTTGCCAATCTTGGTGTTCTCTGGCAAATGCCAAACGTCCTGCACGGTGTTGGGCTGTAAGCACAACCCCCAACTGTGGACGTCGGGCCCTCATACCACCCTCATGGAGTCTGTTTCTGACCGTTTGAGCAGACACATGCACATTTGTGGCCTGCTGGAGGTCATTTTGCAGGGCGCTGGCAGTGCACCTCCTTGCACAAAGGCGGAGGTAGCGGTCCTGCTGCTGGGTTGTTGCCCTCCTACGGCCTCCTCCACGTCTCCTGATGTACTGGCCTGTCTCCTGGTAGCGCCTGCATGCTCTGGACACTACGCTGACAGACACAGCAAACCTTTTTGCCACAGTTCGCATTGATGTGCCATCCTGGATGAACTGCACTACCTGAGCCACTTGTGTGGGTTGTAGACTCCGTCTCATGCTACCACTAGAGTGAGAGCACCGCCAGCATTCAAAAGTGACCAAAACATCAGCCAGGAAGCATAGGAACTGAGAAGTGGTCTGTGGTCACCACCTGCAGAATCACTCCTGTTTTGGGGGGTGTCTTGCTAATTGCCTATAATTTCCACCTTTTGTCTATTCCATTTGCACAACAGCATGTGGAATTTATTGTCAATCAGTGTTGCTTCCTAAGTGGACAGTTTGATTTCACAGAAGTGTGATTGACTTGGAGTTACATTGTGTTATTTAAGTGTTCCCTTTATTTTTTTGAGCAGTGTATATATTTTCCTCTGGTTGCACATTTAACATGCTGGTAGAAATGAGGTAAAACTGATTTAAGTGCATTAAAGTCCCCGGCCACTAGGAGCGCCGTATACAGCTCGTTGAGTATGGTCTTAGTGCCGCATCGGTTTGTAGTGGTAAATAGACCGCTACGAAGAATATAGATGAAAAGTGAGTGTTCCTGAGATGTGTCGATGAAAGCCCCAAATTCCAGGTTCTAATTCCAGGGCTCTAAATGGCGGTTTGTCGGTGAGAACGTGTTCCTGGAAATGCACCTCCAGCTTCCATGTGCAAAACAGAATGCTGACTGCCTCCACCACAAGTCCTTTTTTGTTTTAATTCGCTGAGAATGTGAGATGTTTTTTAGAACTTCCTTTAAAGTCGGTTGGTGTTGCATTTTAGCGTATTAATGCGAAAAGTTTCAGACAATTAACAGATCCCTAGAAAATTCCTATTACAATGCTTTATCATTGTAAAGTTAACTTAAAACAAAGTCAATATATCATCAATAGCAGTTGTTTTTCCATATGCCCTGACAGCTATACTCAGTGTGTTCTCTGTAGCCTGTAGATTTAGTTTGGGTTGGTTTAGGGAGGGGGGCTACAGGACAGGCCTTCTAAGAGCTGTAGTCTCTCTCTCACGGATTTGACTCACCGTGTAGAAATCTGATGGGTTCTGATCTCGTAAACAGGTATACAGGCCTGTAGAGTGATAATTCTCCCTTTTTGCTCATTTTGTGTCATTTGCTGTGATCGAAGTGGAAGTGATATTTTTGGGGGGTTGGGTTAGTGCCTTGTAATTCCCACATACTGTATCTCTGTTTTGCCAGCAAAGTAATCACCAGACTACTAATGAATTCCACATATATACATTGTTTTATTCTTGTTTTAAAATAAGCAATCTATAGGTCTGTCATGTTACGTTTCCAGTTGCTTTACAATCTTTGTTTTACTGTCCATCTCTCCTACAGTGCCTATTTTGCTAAATTCCTGTCAAAGGGAATCCCTCGAACACGTCACAGAGCCCACTACTCACATGTACACACAGACTCAACACACTCTGTGGCTGTGTGCTACTGTATAGTGAGGAAGCTAGAGGAGACATCACCCCGCCCAGTGCTGTTAATATTCACTTCCGTGCCAATTCTGTCCCAGACGCACCCAATAGATAAGGCCACACAGCCCTGCATTGGCATCCTACATTTCTCTCACATAAACTGGCCTTAGTATCTGACCTATAGAGGAGGACAGAGAGACCACGAGAGCAAATACACAAACACGCAGAAGGACAACTATTGAAAATTGTTACACTTCCCCTCTTGGCTTCCACTTCCTCTCTGACAAGCTTTTGGCTGTTCACAGAGTTAATTTCTTCACTGATTTCACACTCCGATAGTTTCCTTAGTTCCCTTGAATCATTCCTGTAGTTGTAGACCATGGTGATTACCTTGTTTGCAACAGTGTCCTGTCCCAGCTGATCCAATGGCAGAGAAGCATGGCTGTGTGTGACTGCTGAATTGTGTGTGCATGCTGTAACTACAGCGGCCTGTTTCTGAACTCTGGCTCCCAAAGTCAACTTGATTGTGTTTAAATCGGGCTAAACTACCCAATGTCAGCTGTGTGTTTCCTTCCTATTAGTTGGCGTGTGAACTCGTATGGTTGGTGTGTGTAGCATGTGTATTGGGCTGGCTTTACCTAAGGCAGGGATGGGCAACTGGCGGCCCCCCATTTAAAGGCCCTCCGATCAATTCCCTTGTTATGTCAGTCACTGATGGTCACTCAATTAGCCCATTTCAGCTAACATAATTCTTTTACATTTAATTATAGCCCCTCGTGATGAGTTCAGATTTTTTGTGGCCCCACCCCATCAAAGTGGCTCATCCCTGACCTAAGGCATTAAGCTATTCTATTTGTGATTCCAGTCATAGGACTCTACAGTTTCCAGTTAATTTACTGGTTCACTTTGCCTAAATCTAGATTCAGTTTGCTCTGAGCATAATGATGCTTGAACTAACTAAGTTCATGAAGGAGCCTCATACTGTATGTGGGCAGCCAAATTGTTAGGTACCCTGTCAAATAGGCTCAGTTGTTTACCACTAGTGTCATATCAATGCTGACAAATGGATATGAAATGGCCTGAAAATAATTGTGGTACTCTTATGCTCTAAATTGCCATATTTGTGTATCAGTTTCCAAATTCTGAATTTAAAATAATAATGTTGGTGTATAATGACAGTTTGTTTTGTGCATTTAAGTCTAACTTCCAAGGTTTCCTGTTGTGTTTTGATATCAAACCGTCAATTTGAATCAATTTGAAATCTCAGATGTCCTCCTTTGGGGTTTCAATGCACTTTCTTTCAACTTGTTTATGTTATAGTTGCACATTTTTTAAAAGAGTGATTGAAGTGTCTGAGGACTGAATGCAGAGGAGAATGATCTAGCTACAGTCCTGCACTTCGCTGTCTTGTTTTCCTCCAAGAGGGACTTCTGAAGGCCCCCTTGACAATAGCCCCAGTTTAGGTATACTACTCTAACTTTTTCTGTTTCTCGTCTACAGACCAAAATCCACACCGACTGGATCCCTAAGTGCCAACGGGGTGCCAACAGAAGGTCTCGACTATGACAGATTGAAACAGGTATTCAGAGGAGACAAGTAAAAAATGACCGACTTGCTGTTTGCTGCCAGTACACTGGAGCTGTTGTATTTTACACAGCATACTAAAGAGCCCTGAGAGGGTGTGCCCAATGACGGTGTCCTGTGCTGGGGCAATCCCGCCCTTCTCCCCTATGAATGAGCCTGTTAGATAAGTGTAGATTCTTCATATACCCTCCCTATCTGTGCACACAGCAGCAGCCTCAGTCAGAGCAGTAACACAGAGGAGTGACACTATGGGCTTACTAAAACTCATTCAGCTCTCTGGGACAGTATCGCTCATTGATGCTATGCTCACTGTTTTCCCCCATCTCACATGTCCAAAGAACCTGAAGTTTGATACAAGTTACTTGTTTTTCCACTGTTTTTTGTCTCTAATCTTCTCCTTCCAACCTTGTGTTTTCAGGACATTCTGGACGAGATGAGGAAGGAGTTATCAAAACTGAAAGAGGAACTCATTGATGGTAACTGATTGCTTGATAAACCTTATGCACATACTGCTCTGTAGTATGTGACAGGGTGTGAAACAAGTTCCTCAAAGCACAGGGCTGAGAAGAAGTCCTTACGCTTACGAGGCCTGCTGTACCTTTGTCATCAGAGAATTAGCATCAAACCATTCAAGCCGCTGCTAAGATCATATCACAGCAAAGACAGCACAAAACACAATATAACTGACATGTTGTTTGTCTGTCCACAGCCATCAGAGAGGAGCTGGGCAAGTCGAACACTGTGTAGAAGGATCTCACCTCCCTGTAAATTACACCTATTACCGGACAACTGAGACAGGTCAACTTCAGATAGGACAATATTATAAAGAAACAAACAAGGAAAAAAGTTTAAAAAGGTGGCGATGATGATGACAATAACCGAATTAATACAGCAGACAGAGTTTGTGGGCGGAGCATCGTAAGGCACACAACTGGGGACGAGGGAGTGCGGGAGGCGTGTAGCATGGAAGCACTGCTGGCGTCCATCTTGTGAAGCCTGGCCGTTGCTGCCATTTTCCCGCAGCCTCACCTGGAGGACAGGACACAGTCATGAAGAGAATTGACTGTCATTATGCAAAGATTTCTCTCTTTGTCGGTAACACAAGAAAACAAGGAAAATCAACAAATAGAAAACTAACTATATTGAACTGTATACTGTATTAACCATTGAAGTGTGAGAAGTCAGACAGCGGTCACACTAAGATTTGGAACGGTTGGTGCGCACTTGTGATTTCAAAGCAAAAAGGCACGTTTAGTGGGCGAGTGTTAAGTTTGGAGGCAGGAGGGGAGGGAAAGGGAAGTAGGACTCAGTTTCCCATAGGGCCATAGGAGGGAGCCTCTTGTTGTGAATGAGGGACTGGTGGACTTGGTATTGTCTACTGCTGCAGGACTCTGTAATGCTTGTCTTCCTCAAATACTATTTTAACCTGAATATGTACAAAAGAAGAAAAAATGATATCTACAAGTCTATCAATTGTCTGTTTTAATGTAAACCATGGCCATATCAAGTAGCTTAATCAAATAGTTTCAAGATGGTCTGTCTTTTGGTCTGTTTGGCTTAATATCCGAATATCATCATCTTCTTTTTTCTATAGAAATGATCGCTGTAACAAGCTACTGTACTGCATTTCTTCTCACTGTTTCTGTGTGTTGCAGGCTGATGAGACGGTCACAAAGGGTACATGCCTTTCTACAGTCAATCTTTGTAGCTCTTTACCAAACAACCTCTGTCAATTAGTGACGGTTAATACTGCTAAAATCACCATGACCAGATCTGGAGATGGAGCTATTTGAAATCTCTGTACTGTTATTATGAACTGAACCTTTTTTCCTCTCCCTCTCATTTTCTGTCAAATGTTTGGTGCATGTACGATGAGACTGCCAAGAAGTTGCATTATTGTCCGTCAGTTTATAAGCAATAAGTGTAGCATCTGAGTTGAATTTCCCCCACATGTTTTCTTTAAAATGTTCCTGTTCTTTTAACTCCACTCCAGCGCCCTGTTGAGGATGTGATAGTGATTCTGTACCTCCTTCTGTTCACTACTGTACATCCACCAAATAGATTCTAAACTGTTCTGAAACAAATGGGTAGAGAATAGATGAGATGGACAGACCCCCTCTGTTTATAGCCATAATGTACTTAATTTACTGAGGTACGTCATTCATTTTTCAATTCATGGTACTCATGGTATTTTGCATTTAAAAAATGCATAAGATAGTAATGAAAAAGACATGAGGGACACCCCATAAATGAGTTTGTCGGCATGACATATCCGCATCCATACTTGTGCCATTCAGTGTTTTACCTGTGCTTAATTATTTGTAGCATTTTTGTTTGCCTTTATTTCCTCTCCTATAATATGAAGTTCTGATAATGGCATACTTCTTTCGCCCTTTGATTGACTTTGTTCATATGGGAATGGCTACTTTTAATTGTAAATGTTTCCTTTTCAAAACAAAACTTTTTTGATTTCCTAAAAATCTCGATGTACAATCAACTGAGAGAAGGTCAAACTGAGGTCAACCTGAGACTAGTGTAAAACAGCGCTGTCTTCACTCCCCTTGTGAGTGTTTTGCTCAAACACAAATTATTTCATTCTCATCTCTGAATCAAAGCATTGGAAGTTTGTACAGAAGAGTGTTTACAGCATCGATTGCACTTTATAAACCCATAGAAATTCATGATACTAAGATGAACCTGCTTACAAGATGCAGCCATCGCCAATAGTGTGTCTATCACACCAAAGGTTTCAGCTACAATCTCCTCCTACACACGTCACACTCTACTGAGTCGCCTTTTGTTTTATCATTGTCAAGAGAAAGGGAGATGTCTAAATATCGAGTCCTTTGGATTGGGGAGTGAAACATTCTAATTAAGGATCATTCATATCTACATGGATAATTCTGTTTTGTGATCTTCATGGTTTGTGCCTTGTTCTGAATTTACATTTAATATGTCAAGATTTAAAAAAGACTAGTAATATTTCTAGGAACTGTCATAATCTCACACATGATCATTGTTTAGTTTTTTTGCATCCTGGTATAGTTATTTTAATGGGAGAATGAAGTTATGTTACAAAGTACAATTGAACCCAAGAAGTGGTGTATTTTCCTCATGCCATTTGTATGTTACAGAGCAGTTTGTTACATGGTTTAGGTTCTTGGCGCTTGATGATATATACATTTTGAGATTTCCCTACAGCAGTGGAGGCTGCTGAGGGGAGGACGGCTCATGTCTGAAACAGAGCGACTGGAATGGCATCAAACCATGTGTTTGGTGTATTTGATACCATTCCACCAATTCCGCTCCAGTTATTACCACAAGCCCATCCTCCCCAATTAAGGTGCCACCAACCTCCTGTGCTCTACAGTTACATTTTTGTCCCCAAAATCAGATTTTTCCATCTACTGAGGGAACCGAAGCTGGTGGACATATTAGAATATTCATGAGAAATTCTACTGAATGTCTCTGAAATGAAGTTATCAGTTTCCTTTATTCTTTTATCATTCACATTGTACCATACCGTTCTCATATTAATTAGAATTTTCTTACATGCTAACATTGTTTGAGCAAATGAAATAAAATAAAAAATGCAATACATGATTAAAAAGTAACTTTGTTTTGTGTGGTGTTCAATTGATGTAGTTTCAGTAACTCATTGTTAACTTTTTAATCTGGATATTTCTCTCCTGCTGAGGGACAAAATGTGATCCACAGGAGCTCTGAGACTGAAGAGTTACGAGCCATACATGTACTTGTGCTGCATCAGCAGTTTCTCTCACAGAGCTCTCAGCCTTTGAATATAACTTGTTTATCTGCAACAAAGAGAATGTGTGGGAGATCATACCCGTTTTACATGCAGGGCATTCATCAAATATTCAAACGCTTGAAAACAATAATTCAGCAGAAATACTGAAATTGAGCTTAGGTGAAAATCTTGGACTTGTCTTGTCTCATGGTGATTATAAGCCTTGCGTTTTACTCGTTATCTGTGTTGAATACTTTTACAGATGTTGGGTATAAAGAGGTCATTACTGTATAGGAATTTGTCATAAGACTACTTGCTATAGAACTGTCCCCTCATGAGTCAGTCACTGCCTCAGCCACTTGTTCCTTAAGTAGGTCTAGGGAATTCCCAGCAGGCCTATTCTTAGTAGCAGACCAATCACATTGTGTTACATTACCCCTTATTTCACACCCCATTAGCAGTGAATGTATCAGCGCCTCGGGTTTCGCGCTCTTCTACAGACACAGGTTAGCTGAGGCGAACAGGAAGAGGCAGGACTAACTGAAAATGAAGCAGAGAAATCTCTTAAGACTGTTGCACAAGCTATTTTTAACCCCCCACACAGTTGCTGTCTGAACCCCATTGCAATGGGGTTGCCATTGCTATGTCCATTGCAAAACGAGGCCGATCATCTGCTTCTGGTCTTGCAGCTTTTTACAGGGGTGACAAGATCTCACAGTGGGAGTCAACTACTGTGTGCAGTTGTTTGCAACATAATGAACAGTAGAAAGATGTTTCCTGGAGGAGGGTCTGAGAAGTCTGCCAGTTCATTTGCAGTTCATTTGTACCGGAGTAGAGAAAAGGCTCTGCAGGGGCGGAAACTGCTGTAAGACAGGAAGATCGACTAAGCGGCTGTTTGGCTTCATGACCTCAGAGAGAGCGGGCGGAGAAAACGCTGTAATTGGACTGTAGAGTTTGTTTGAATTTTCAAAATATTTGTTTTATTTCCTTCCGTAGTCATGAAATGACTGTGTGAACTTTGAATTGTGACATCTGTTTTGACTTTACATGCACAGTTATAACTGATTGCTGAGAGAAGATATGTTTCATGATAATATTCCTTCATAATCCTATGTTTTTAATATTTCTTCGCAATGTCTCAGACTCGTTGAATGTAGTTTTGTAATCTCCCTCTAAGCCTATAAAGCAACATCCCATTGAATTGCACAATGTGAGGTCACACCAATGTGTTGAAGATGCATCAGAGCTTCATAGAGTGGATGGCATAGCACCATGTTACAGCTGGTTTGTAATGTTGAAAGCAACTCCTGCAACAAGATGTTGTGAACATCTAATATATACCTGACATTTGGTAGATAGTGTCACTGGTTCTGCACTATTTTCAGCTTCAGTCAGATTAATTAACAATTAGAGTCAATCTCTAATGAGGTCTAGAATGCATGAGCACTTTAGAATTTTAGAAAGTGGAAAAATGTGTTGGTGAACTGCTATCTAACCGTTTTTTTCCATTAGTGTAATTAACGGGCAGTAATAAGTTATTACATGATGCGCATTTATTTACAGATTTCTGGATTTCAATTGTTGATAGTTTTGTTTTAAGTTTAATACAATTTGAAATAACCTTTTATGACCAACTGTAATCAGTTTACTTTGTTTATTAACAAATTGTTGTAAATGCTCTACAATTTACTACATAATCAAATCAAGAAAGGGTTTGTATGATATCATAGCATTTTCCATGCATCAATAATGCTGATGTAATTAATAATTAATCAATTTAAACATTAACTTCCATTTATACTAAAACAAAGATTATCTTCCATACAATTACAAAAAATATTTCCTCCATTTTGTCTTGACGCTTGTAGAAATCTGATGGCACATGACACCGAGTACACGGAGTTGGAATCACTGAAGTAACTGGCAAGGCTAGAAATCTGACACCGTCAACAAAGAGAGTGGTAGGACAAACCGGTTACAACCAATCCGCACTCTGTTAAAATCCTCTATCGACCAATCAGAACATTTTATAATTTTAAAAGAAAAGCTTTGTAGCCAATCAGCGAGCTTCGCGCCATCATAGACTGGTGGGCATCGCGGATAGAGGGGGGGAGAACGCGCTCTACATTCAGCTACGGATTTTACAAATATAGCTAGCTATATTTTTGTTCCACGTTTTTGACAGGATACATATCTTATTTTCCTAATTGGATTCGTACGTGTTATCTAAAGGTAATAGCGTTGATGCATATTTACCATTTATTGTGCATAAATGTGGTCACGTTTTAAATGTCTTTGTTGAGAACTTGGCCGCTAACTAACGGGTTTTCTTTAGTGTGTTTTGGGGTTGCGTGGGGTCAGCTAGCTAAAGTTAGCTACAGTAACCACTACAGCTGAGCATATTTCGTTATCTAGCTAACAACTTATTTTTTATTTTATATTAATTAGTGGCTATTTATTAGTTTTGCCTCTACACATTCAGCTATTTTACACTTATTTATGCGTCGGTGCAGTTTTTACAGTTGCAAAAACGTAAACATGCCCTGGAACATAGGTATCTATAACATTAGTTGACCTATTACAATGACCCACCGTTGACGACATCAATGATGTGCTTGGTCGCCGAGTTTAGTTCGCCTGCTTGGATGTTGCCACACACATACCTACTTGTTAACAAAATTAAGGAGGTTTCCTTTAAAATTATTCATAAATATTATCCTGCCAACCACTATATGAAGAAGTTTAAGGAAAACATCAACTCAAATTGCTCCTTTTGTAATGACCACCCAGAAACAGTGTTGCATCTTTTTTGGCATTGTATTCATGTAAGAAAAATGTGGCAAAACATCAGTAGATTTATTATTGAACACATTTATAAAGATTTTACACTATTGTGGAGAGATGTACTGCTTGGATTCTTTACATACGATAAAAATAAGCTGAAACATTTTTATGTAATTAATTTCATTATTCTTTTGGCCAAATTTCATATACACAAATGTAAATTTACTAACAAAAAAACAAATTTTCTTACCCTACAAAAACAAATTTAACTGTATTTTAAGACTATTAAATACTCTACTAACAAAAAAGCTGTTAGAATTGTAAGTGTATGCATGTCCCTTAAGGTCCTTGTGTAATTGTAATGTGATATTGTACCCCCTAGCTCGATTGTCCATTATATATAATCTATATATACTTGTGTTCCCTTATGTACTTTCTGTATTGATTTGTTGTTAATAAAAATAAAGTTTAGTTCGCCTGCTACTAGCTAGCTAGTTAGGTCAACAATTACTAACAAAGGTTTGAATTCATGACGTTTTCCCTCCATCCCGCTGTCACTTGGAGCTATGGCCATTAAAGGAGCAGATACATTCGAGCAATCTTTACCACGAATCTACGGTTACCTTTTGCACATTGATTCATATTTTGGGTTGCCCATTTTGATAGTTGACGTTGGCTAACCGCCAAAGTTAGCTTAGCTACACCGTTCTGATTGCTCTTCCAATTCAATCTAATGACTAGCTAAAATGGCTAGCTAGCCTACCGTTAGCTAGCTCCTTTTTGTTGTTGTAGATAACGTTCGTTTTTTGTTGCTCACTTTGTTTTTCTGACCAACTAAGTTAGCTAGCTTTAGACGGCTAAATATATCTCCGACCAAACATCCACAGATGTCTACATTATATCCAGATATATAAAAAAATATATATCTTTAAGTAACTTTAAACGTCTAATTCTATGGGAATATGTTCAACGCTGACTTGTGCGCAACATCCATCATTCAGTCACATCAATGAAACTAGCTAGCTGGCGGCTGAACTCTAAGGTTAATGAACTAGCGGGGGCTGGGTGAATTTACTTTCTATAAAAACCAATTGCAAACTCCCATTAGAGTATTTTGATCTATTCATTGAGACGATTTTACTTTTGGGTGTTGTATTTAAAAGGCTGTGTGCCCGAGGTATGACACACAAGGTATGGGATAACTTTCAAAGCTCCACCCACATCATACCGCGCATCCTTTCATCATTCCTGGAGTAGGGAACACTGTCCGCATCGTTTAGCTATACCTTTAACCATATGGAATTCAGCAGGGACGTCAGGACACCATCACAGAACCTTTTGGTTTGTCAGTGTTGGTATTCATTAATGGAGGTGTTATGGAATGTGCTTTACTAGATTAGTGGGCTCACTGCTTCTATTTATAATCTGTGTGGGCCATTAGGAAAAGGATACTTATTTATTTTTCTAAAACATTTCAGCAGCTGTGGTGTCCCGTTTTGACTTATATTAGATGACAAATATGGCCAGTGCTGAGTAGTTGATTATGGTCATTACAAGGACAAGAGCTGTGGAATTCCAGTGAGCTTGGGCAGTAGTTGGGAATATGTTAGGCATTTCACATCTATTTCCCCCTCTATTTAAATAATATCTGCTTTGATAAGGATCTAGGTTTTCAAAGTGTGTGTGTAATGTGTGTTGACAGTTTGTGGCCAAAAAATATTGGGCTTTAACTTGTTGATATGAAGTGTTGGTTTATGGGTAGACATAGAAGCACAACTTCCAATGTCTGTCAAACTTCTAAAATGCATTTTTTGATGTTACCTGACAGTTACTCGAATCCAGTGTACAAAGGCTATTGAAAGCGTGACAAAGGGGGCTGGAGTGGCAATGTCGAGTTTAAACCTACAGAGTTAAACCTAGTGGGGACGGGCACGTCAGCACTTCTGTGAGCTCCGCAGCCCCTTCCATACCGCTGACCTCACTGCTCCATTGTGTCAAGCCGTACACGCGTCTGTCCCCCTTTACATTTTCTTAATGCGCACTGTAAATGTCTCATCTAGCCTAATCCACTCACGCCAAAGTCAAGTAGAGGCAGTGGAGCGCGTGATTGGGGAAATGTTGTGAAGGAGCGTTCTCTCCCATCGTAGATGGTTTTGGTATGCACACCTGATTCATTTAAAAAAGTTTATCTAACGTGATAGGCCTACTTATAAATTGACACCTTTGTTGAATTTGTCGGGGTAAAGTGAAAGAGAAAACAGAAGCAGCATGTCTTAACACTGACATAATATTGTTGTCTTAGTTCAAAGGTTCAAAATCCTCTTGTATTTCCCCTGTTTTTTTTTACTTGTGTTCTCTCTCGCTCTCTGTCAGGTAAATGAGGATGCCGAGTATCAAGTTTCAGAGTGGGGACACAGTGATGGGCCGCTGGCCCGGCAGCAGCCTGTTCTACGAGGTCAAGGTGCTGAGCTACGATGCCAAGAATCAGCTCTACACTGTTATCTACAAGGACGGCACCGAACTGGAGCTCAGAGAGTCTGACATGAAGGTAGAAGCACAATCTATCTCCATGGCAACCATGTCACTGAAGACGTGACCCAGATGAATATAAATGTCACAATGTGACTTCTCTTTTGGATGGTGTTTTTATACCTTGAGAATTTTCAGACATTTTGAGCTTATAATATTGTAGTACATAATCAAATGTTATGAGCCTTTTATGATAAGTTGATTGCTCCATTGGCGCTGCCTTTTACAATTCAGTTATGTAATAGCTATGTAAAAACAAGTTGTAAAAACAACCTTGCTAAATGCTGTAACTTATGTTGTTCCAGAATCCCACTGGGTTCAAACCAAGCCGTCGCTCTCGTTCTCGCTCACGCTCCCCGTCGCGGCGGCGCAGTCGCTCCCGTAGCCCGGCCAGGACCACCAGGCGCTCCTCGTCACGCACTGTCAGCGGCACCTTCATCGCGGAGACCCACAACGCTCGCAAGGAGCCCAAACTGAAAGAAGTGCTGGAAGTCAGACTCGTTCCTGTGGTGAGGAGCATGTGATGTCACACTGCTGGGATTTAGAATGGCTTTTTGTTTTGAAATATTGCTCTACTGATGTTTGTATGCTGCCTGAGTTTGTGTATTCAGGATGTACTGTAAAATGTATGGCTTCAGAGATGGGATTATTTAATAGATCAAGCATTAGCAAACAATGGTTTAATCAACCCGTTTTTTTAGCGTAATGTTGGATTAACAATTTATAGTGTTAATTCGGTGGGTCCATCTTTGCTTAGACATGCAGTGTTGGTCATCACGTTCGTTTTTCTGCATGTTGATGTTTTTGCTTCCTTCACACCATTTTAATTTACCACAGGCAAAGCCAATTGAGAACAATATCAACAATAAGCATGAAAAGACAGAGGAGAATGATACTGCTAACACATTCAACGAGGTGAGAATTCTAGATATGTACTTCAGGAATACTTTTTTTCCTGTCCATCCATAATTGTCTCAATGATCCTAGAACAAAATAAAAGTTTGTGTTGGGCTGTAAGCAAGATGACCCAAAGTCATGGCATTAGGCAATGGAACTGTCCCTAGCTGTACTGCTTGTTTGTAAATCGGCTTGTAGGAATGTCATGATGCGTGCATGTTGTACCTCCTGTGTGTTGGGAGGACTGCATGGGGGAGTCAGCCTGACTGAGCTACACACTCACACCACTTAGCGTCTTGCTAATGTTCCATCAGTCAGTCACATGCTGTTGGAACATGTGCTGCCTGTTTTCTCTGCTCTCCTCAGAGGATCTGAGGACTTCTCATTGTACGTTATGAGGACTAGTTTACGTTAAACAAATACCAAGACTTTGGCTATCAGTATGCCCGTGGCCATGTAACACTGCCAACTTAGTAGTAAAACCAAACAATGGTTTATGGTATTTCCCACTATAACAAGATAAGTGTTCACTTTTCCTTTTAATAGCAGATGCACATCTAAAGCTAATTTGTTTGGCAAATAGAATGGATGGGCATGACAGGAACGCTCATAGTGTCTGCCTGTCACTGAATTCACTGGCTCTGCATCAGATTTGGGCCTGTATAGTGAGACATTGTACCTTTTATTAAAGTCTTACTGTTTATATTTTGCTGTCGTATTTTCCCCATGTTTGTCTGACCTGTGAAACAGCAAGACCTGTAGGCTACATCAAATTCACGAGCTCCATTGCCCCTTACTTTAGACTCAGGCATTCATGCTGTCTGCCCGCCTGACCTCTTAAGCGGCTATCAACCAAAACATGTACGTGTACACGCAGCAGTGTTCTAGAATATTTGACCGTTGGCTTTCGTACTTTCTAAATTCCAAACTTCAACACATTCAAATTAATAAAGGACGAGTAGGCTATGTTGGTTGGTAATATTGGGGAGGTGCGCGTTCGGGCTATGTGTCACAATGAGACGCCGGACTATCGTGTCGCCCCATCTCACCAGCTGTGTGAGACCAAACGTAGTCTATTCTACGATAACCTCCCCCATAAGCTCAAGTCACAGTTGTTTAGACATGTGGTTCATGTCTGTGTAAATACATACCACTCAGCCTATCCCTTGTGTGTCTACTTCCAGAAGCCTGCAGAGGTGGAGCCAGAGAAGAAAGTAGTAGAGAGCCGCTACAACTTGAGACGCAGGAAGGATGACGGTGACGCCAAGCCAGCCGAGCAGACGGAGGAGGATGAGCAGAAGCCTGCAGTAGCCACAGCCCCCATCACCACTGAGCTGGAGTTTGGAGGGAGGCTAGGTGAGAAACTGAGAAATGTGGTTGCTGTGCCTATCCCATCTTGTCGTGTGCTAGATAAAGTGAGGGAAAAAACAATGGTGCTAGTCTGCACAATGTTTTGCCAATAAAATTGCACTAGGGTGCTTGTCTGCACATCTGTTTAGATAACATTCCACTCCTTGCGCTCCGTGTCATATGTCAAAGATGTTTAGCGTGGCAAGGAGTGGATTGATAGCTAAACAAACTGATACCCAGACTAAGTCTGTAAATCCTTTGTCAATGTATTTCTTGAGGGGCCGGTAACAGGGTAAACACAAGTCAGACAGTTGGAGAAGGACCAGGCTGACTTCCCTTGGCTCCAGTCACTCAGTGTCTTTCCCCCTGTATTTGCAGGAGTGTTCTGCATGACTCTGCTCCTGCCTGCGACGGTGTTGGGCCTGATGGTGGTTTGCAGTCAGGAGGATGCTAGCCTGATGAGCTCCCCCCCTCTGCCTGCTCTTGACTCCCTGTGGGACCTACAGGTGTTTGGCATGGTGGTCCTCTGGTTGCTTTTCCAGGCCCTGCTCTACGTGCTGCCTGTTGGAAAGGTACCATGATCGCCCACCTCACTGCTTTGTTGGCACACATGTAGAATCAGAATCACCAAATTCTGTTCTAGTCATTGTGGAGAGAAAAAAAGAACTCAACCGTAGATGACTGCATTCTTATAATTTCTACTCCCACCCCCTCTGAAGACTGTACACACACTGGCAAATACACACACCAACCGTCCCTGAGAGTACAGGCAGTACACATGACTCCCATCTGTAACCTGAACAGAGCACATGACCGGCGCTCACTTCTGCTCGTTAGCCGGAGCAGAAGAGAGAAATGAGATTAGTCAGCGGGAGTAGGCTACGCTCCACACTGGAACTCTACAGGAGAGAATGGGACATTTTGTTCTTATTTTCATAATCTCCTGATCTTCCTTATGAAAACCGTTGAAGCACACGTGTCTTTTTCAGAATGTATGAAACTTTCACCATATGGCTCCCAGAAAATCACATGTTCTCTAGGTCTGGGAGACATTAGTAAAAGGGATGCTGTACAAAAAGTCACCTGTCATATCTACATTTACCCTCTCAGATAATGTATTTCCTGTAAGGTTGAATGAATGTTCAACCTGTGTGCTTTTGTCGTCCCCAGGTTGTGGAAGGAATGCCCCTGAAGAATGGAGAGAGGCTGAAATACAGAATGAACAGTGAGGCATTCTTCTGTGTTATGTCTTTTTCTTCTTCTTTTTTTTCTCGAAGGAATGAAATGAGATGAACTAGTCTGTTACCCCCAGCACTTATGATAGCTCTAGTAAAGCACTATGCCAATGTATTTCATTAACATGTAAGTCGTGAAAGGAAACTAGGAAATACCTTTTGGTTGAGGTACTTCCTGTGTATTAACCCTGTATGTTTCCCTCTCCTCCACCACCAGCCCTCTATGCCTTTGTGCTGACGGTGGCTGCCCTGGGGGCTGCAGTGCACCACAAGATAGACCTCAGCCATATCCACAGCCACTTCCTCCAGCTGGCTGTGTCTTCCCTGCTCTGCTCTGTCCTGCTTAGTGTCTACCTGTATGTCCGCTCTCGCTGGGCAACCCAGGACCTGCTGGCCCCTGGAGGAAACTCTGGTGAGTGGGTGTTTGTGTGTAGTTGTCACTGGTAAACATACTAGAGGTCGATCGATTATGATTTTTCAACACCGATACCGATTATTGGAGAACCAAAAAAAAGCCGATGCCGATTAATTGTCCGATTTTTCTTTTTGTTGATAATTATTATTATTATTTTTTGTATTTTTATTTGTAATAATGACAATTACAACAATACTGAATGAACACTTATTTTAACTTAATATAATACATCAATAAAATCAATTTAGCCTCAAATAAATAATAAAACATGTTCAATTTGGTTTAAATAATGCAAAAACAAAGTGTTGGAGAAGAAAGTAAAAGTGCAATATGTGCCATGTAAGAAAGCTAACGTTTAAGTTCCTTGCTCAGAACATGAAAACATATGAAAGCTGGTGGTTCCTTTTAACATGAGTCTTCAATATTCCCAGGTAAGAAGTTTTAGGTTGTATTTATTATAGGAATTATAGGACTATTTCTCTCTATACGATTTGTATTTCATATACCTTTGACTATTGGATGTACTTATAGGCACTTTAGTATTGCCAGTGTAACAGTATTGCTTCCATCCCTCTCCTCGTCGCTACCTGGGCTCGAACCAGGAACACATCGACAACAGCCACCCTCGAAGCAGCGTTACCCATGCAGAGCAAGGGGAACAACTACTCCAAGTCTTAGAGCGAGTGAAACGCTATTAGCGCACACCCCGCTAACTAGCTAGCCGTTTCACATCGGTTACACCAGCCTATCTCGGGAGTTGATAGGATTAAAGTCATAAACAGCGCAATGCTTGAAGCATTGCGAAGAGCTGCTGGCAAAACGCACGAAAGTGCTGTTTGAATGAATGCTTACGAGTCTGCTGGTGCCTACCATCGCTCAGTCAGACTGCTCTATCAAATCATAGACTTAATTATAACATAATAACACACAGAAATACGAGCCTTTGGTCATTAATATGGTCGAATCTGGAAACTATCATCTCGAAAACAAAACGTTTATTCTTTCAGTGAAATACGGAACCGTTCTGTATTTTATCTAACGGGTGGCATCCATAAGTCTAAATATTCCTGTTACATTGCACAACCTTCAATGTTATGTCATAATTACGTAAATTCTGGTAAATTAGTTCGCAATGAGCCAGGCGGCCCAAACTGTTGCATATACCCTGGCTCTGTGTGCAATGAAAGCAAGAGAAGTGACACAATTTCACCTGATTAATATTGCCTGCTAACCTGGATTTCTTTTAGCTAAATAGGTACACGTTAGGTACACGTTGGAGCAACGACAGTCCTTTTTCGCGAATGTGCACCGCATCGATTATATGCAACGCAGGACACGCTAGATAAACTAGTAATATCATCAACCATGTGTAGTTATAACTAGTGATTATGATTGATTGATTGTTTTTTATAAGAGAAGTTTAATGCTAGCTAGCAACTTACCTTGGCTTCTTACTGCATTCGTGTAGCAGGCTCCTCGTGAGGCAGGTGGTTAGAGCGTTGGACTAGTTAACCGTAAGGTTGCAAGATTGAATCCCTGAGCTGACACGGTAAAAATCTGTCGTTCTGCTCCTGAACAAGGCAGTTAACCCACCGTTCCTAGGCCGTCATTGAAAATAAGAATGTGTTCTTAACTGACTTGCCTAGTTAAATAAAGGTGGGTTCCATGAAATTCCATGAAATGGCTCTATTATGACATGGACCAGCATAAGGTTAAGAGCAAAGGTGAATTGATCCAGAGCTATAGAATTAGGTAAAGTATCCACCATCTTGGCATCAAATGTTCAATTGATTCTGACAGGAGAATTGCATTCCAATCCTCGAGGTGAAAGCTGTATTTCTGTACTACCCATTTGAATGATGATGCCTCACAAATGGTCAACATAATATGAATAATTTGTTCTTCTCACCTCCTCAGGGAGTGTTATTTATGACTTCTTCATGGGAAGTGAACTTAACCCCCGGATCAAAGGCTTTGATCTCAAATACTTCTGTGAGCTGCGCCCAGGATTGATTGGTTGGGTAAGTTTGACTAGTGTACTGAAATATTTCCATTAAAGTACTTCTCAGCTGTATATTAGAGACATTTAGTGTAGATTAAGCTGTTTATTTCCTCAAACACAACTGCAAAAACAAAATAAACTCTGTTCAGTTTCCCATTCTGTTTATTACTCCCTCTAGTGGTAAAATGTAAACTGCTTTGAATACATCCTAAAATAATTCTACTGTACATTTTGGAGCCAGTTTGTTTAACTGTCTGTTCAATGAGAGTGTTTAATCAGACCTGTGATCTTAATTCCATTACTTTACTTTTAGATTTGTGAATTGTTAGATAATACTGCACTGTTGGAGCTAGGAACACAAGCATTTCTTTACGCCTGCAGTAACATCTGCTAAATATGTGTATGTGACCAATACAATTTGATTAGATTTTGACATCTCTGTTCTGTCCAGCTGGTGATCAACGTTGCCATGGCTCTGGCTGAGATGCAACTCCACCACCTGGACTACCCCTCGCCAGCCATGATCCTGGTCAACTGCTTCCACCTGCTCTATGTGCTTGATGCCTTCTGGCATGAGGTACAAAACCTGCTTTTTCTTTCTGCCTGATTTGGTGTTTAGTCCATTTATTTGGTTGTAATCTAATGGTCGATTGTTGCTCCCCAGGAGGGCGTCCTGAGCTATATGGATATTACCCATGATGGGTTTGGCTTCATGCTGGCATTTGGAGACTTAATGTGGGTCCCCTTCACCTTCAGTCTCCAGGCCTACTACCTGGTTCACCACCCCAATCACCTCTCTCTGCCCTGGATCGTAGGCATCGTCACTCTCAATGGTTAGTCGGTAGTACTGACTCAGTACTCAGACCTTTAGTATTGGCTTATGTTCATGTTAGTCCTACATGTCATCTGTGATATTCTTTTTGTTGTATGACTAACAGTGACATTTTCTTTACATCATTTGTTAGTCATTGGATTTAGCATCTTCCGTAAAGCAAACTCACAGAAAAACGCCTTCAGAAGAAATCCATCAGACCCCACATTATCCCGTAAGTCCCCAATCCCATTCATGTATATACATTAGCCATTTGCAGGCTCCCTGCCTTGATAAAGGGATGGAGTTAGTCCCCATCATGTTGTTGGACTCACTGTATCTCTGTGTTTTCCAGATCTGAAGACTATCCCTACTGCCACTGGGAAGAGTCTCCTGGTATCTGGTCTGTGGGGGCTAGTCCGTCACCCCAACTACCTGGGGGACCTCATCATGGCTCTGGCATGGTCCCTACCCTGTGGTGAGTGATGGCTAATCAGCTAGTTAGTTACCAGGTATTTGTTTTTTGTATGCATTTTTTTCCTGGGTTGTACTGACGAGGCATCAGAAACAGCCCAGTAAAGCTATATGTGTTTTGATGGGTGTATAGTGTGAAGATGAGACGCTGTAGTGTATGTTGACCTTTTGTGTTGTCTGTGATCGTCCTGTAGGGTTCACCCACATCCTGCCATACTTCTATGTGATCTACCTATCCATCCTACTGGTTCACCGGGAGGCCCGAGACGAGGCCCAGTGCAGGAGGAAGTATGGCTCGGCGTGGGATGACTACTGCCGAGAGGTCCGCTACCGCATCATCCCCAGAGTCTACTGAGGCCTATGCCACCCCTGCCCCCACGCCACGCCCTTCAATTCTGCAAGCTTACGACTCATCACACAGCTGCATGAGTTCACTGAAAAAACAAGTTGTTTGAGAACATTTGAATTTTGGAAAGGGGGACTCTTGATTCTTGGAAGTACCACAGGAACAGCTTTCTTTTGAAGTTACATGGTTTTAGGAAGGTAAACACTCTTTGGCCGGCTGAATTTTGTTAATGCCTTTGTTTAGAGAGAAACATTTGAAAAAATAAGCATCAGAATCTAGGGAAGTGATGTGTATATATTTTGTACATATACATTTTTTTCACTGAAAGATACCTGTAAACAACATTGCATATTTGGTCTGTGTTAGTTTTCTTTGCTCCCATATTTGAAGTATACAATATTTTTGTAATGATACATTTGGTATACATTACTTGTGTATATTGTGAATGATGGGATTTAAAATGCTCTTTTTTCCCCCTGTACAGTTGACATAGGACTAACGTTCTCCCTCGGGATCACGACGTTGTCACAAAATTGCATTTAGGTTTTTTTGGTCTTAATTTATATATTTTTTATATATAGAGAGATATGTAGCCTAGTGTTAACTGAGAGTGATAAAAATATTTGGTGGTTTTAAATGCACTATGCGAGATTGCGTTTTATACCCAAAGTCTATTATTTGTCTTTGCTACCTCAGGTTCTGTCAAATTCCTCCCCAGTCCTCTGGATGGTGGTGTTGCTTAGTGCTCCTGTGATAGTCAGTCACTGTTTCAGAGGGAAGACAACCCATCTGTTATCAAATCTACATACACGTAGTCTTATTTAATACCATTCGAATTTGCAACGGTGCTTATAGGCAGTATCCATTCAAGCACCACAAACCTTAAGTTATTCAAGACCGTACTTTTAAAAAAAGGTGTCAATAATGACATGATTTTTTAATGTTTTATTTTATTTTAGTATTTTCAAGTTTATACTGTGACATTCTGCACAATGCTGTGTAGTGTGGTAGCCATCTGGCAACATTGGTGTTTTATCCTGTGCATTCTCAAACCCAAACAAGTATTTTTGGACCCAGCTGTAGATGAACAGCATCGCAGCAATATGTCAACTAGAATATGTGGCATTTTATGTGACTAAATGCAATGTACATATTCTAAATTTGTTTTTATTTTAAGTAAAAAATATACAAGTTAATGGTAGTAATCATAGATATTATGTTTCACGAGTAGATATTGAAAGTTACATTTGATTTTAACTGTTTTGTTTTTAAGTTAATTGCCTGAATTACCATTGTAGCCATTTTTGTTTACAGCTAGATCTGCTGTTATTACTGACTCAGTCATCTGAGAAGATTAACTGAAAGAGATTTCAGACAAGATTACTTGTGATTTGTCATTTATCATGAACTATTTCTCATTGAGCCACGTTCTGTACCCAACCCCTGTGTTTGTGGCGGATGGGACTGGTAACAATATCCTATTTTGGTCAGCTGGTAGTTTGTCGAAGCTAAAAGTTGGAAGTAACTAAGAATTTGGAAGAAGACCCAAAGTTTTTGAATCGTTAAATTCTGGTGGAGACAGATCAAACCTGTGACAGTGGCTGGAAAGCTTGCATTGTACAAACATTTTGGCAAAAAAATAAAGGTTTCAACTTACATTACCCCATGTTATTCAGAGGTGTCAAACAGTTCAACAGATAATGCACTGTGTGAATAGTCAAAGTGAAACCGAACAATAGGAGGTAACTGGGAAAGTAAGCAATTCAACACAACTGAGATAGAGAGGTGATGGGCTGTCCTCTAAGTCAGGAATGGGGCTAACTGCCTGCTGAGGTGTAGATCTGGACAGGACCAGAGACTCCCCCAGGCCCCTGCTGCAGACCCTCTGGGAATCAATTAGAGATGTCAAAATCTTGTGACCCATCACACTGACTGGTGTAAAGAGCAGTAAATCCCCCAAATGATCTAGAGGGACAGTTTAGTGTTTGTTTTTCTCAGCACGACACCACAGTGATGTAAAAGTCACATCTCTGCAGGTGTTTGGTAGCCTGGTCCAAGGTCTGATTGTGCTCTTGCCAGCTCCATTCTTCATTGTTAAACCAAACATTGTTTGGCATGACCATGAGTGACAAATTTCAACCTAGTCTCAGCATTTGGTATTATTCCTTACGTAAATCTGAGACACTCCCTTTAGAATGATATGGTACGTTGGGTATGGTTACATAAGGCAAAAATGAGAGGAGGTTGGTCGGGCGTGTAACACGAACGTCTAGCAACCCAAAGGTTGCAAGTTTGAATCTTATCACGAACAGCTTTAGCAAATTAGCAACTTTTCAACTACTTAGTACTTTTTAACTACTTTGCAACTACACTATATATACAAAAGTATGTGGACACCCATTCAAATGAGTTGATACGGATATTTCAGATACCAATTGCTGACAGGTGTATAAAATCGAGCACATTGTCGTACGATGCCACCTTTCCATCAGTAAGTGAAATTTCTGCCCAGCTAGAGCTGCCCCGGTCAACTGTAAGTGCTGTTATTGTGAAGTGTCAACTTCTAGGACCAACAATGGCCCAGCTGCAAAGTGGTAGGCCACACAAGCTCACAGAATGGGACCGCCAAGTGCTCAAGCGCGTAGCGCATAAAAATCGTCTGTCCTCGGTTGCAACACTAGCAAGTTCCAAACTGCTTCTGGAAGTAATGTCAGCTCAAGAACTGTTCGTTGGGAGCTTCATGAAATGGCTTTCCATGGCCGAGCAGCAGCACACAAGGCTAAGATCACCATGTGCAATGCCAAGCTTTAATTGGAGTGGTGTAAAGCTCGCCGTCATTGGACTCTGGAGCAGTGCAAACGTGTCCTTTGAATCACGCTTCACCATCTGGTAGTCCAACGGACAAATCTGCGTTTGGCGGATGCCAGGCGAACGCGACCTGCTCAAATGCCCAGTTCCAACTGTAAAGTTTGGTGGAGGAGGCATAATGGTCTGGGACTGTTTTCATGATTCAGGCTAGGCCCTTTAACTCCAGTGAAGGGAGATCTTAACGCTACAATATATAATGGCATTCTAGATGATTCTGTGCTTCAAACTTTGTGGCAACAGTTTGGGGAAGGCCCTTTCCTCTTTCAGTATGACAATGCCTCTGTACACAAAGTGAGATCCGTACAGAAATGGTTTGTCGAGAACGGTGTGGAAGAACTTGACTGGACGGCACAGAGCCCTGACCTCAACCCCATCGAACAACTTTGGGTTGAATTGGAACGCCGACTGCGAGCCAGGCCTAATCGCCCTACATCAGTGCCCAACCTCACTAATGCTCTTGTGGCTGAATGTATGCAAGTCCCTCCAGCAATGTTCCAACATCTAGTGGAAAGCCTTCCCAGAAGAGTGGAGGCTGTTGTAGCAGCAAAGGGGGGACCAACTCCATATTAATGCCTATGATTTTGGAATAAGACATTCGAGAAGCAGGTGTCCCGTGTCCACATACTTTTGGTCATGTAGTGTACTTAGCATGTTGGCTAACCCTAACCTTAACCCTTTTAGCTAACCCTAACCTTAACCCTTTTAGCTAACCCTTCCCCTAACCCTTGCCTTAACCCTTTTAGTTTCCCCTAACACTTCAGCAGGCAGCGCTTGAGCTCTGGCAGGATAGGAACAGAATAGGAAGCAGTGGTGGTCGCAGAGAAGTAGAGTTTAGCTGATCAGCTCCCATACCCAATGGTCTAGCCTGCAGTCGGCCTCCATCTCTACTCTAGGCTCTCTTCCTCTCTCCTCACTATTCTGCCTCCCCCACAGACACCACCCCAACACCTAGTTGAGTTTAAGAAACAAGGTCACTCACTGACATGAAGTAGCATAGAGGTCAAGAAGTAACCGGCCAAATAAACCGTACTTATAGGTAATTTATCGAAAGCACCCGATTTGCTTTTTTCCTGGTTTAATCCTGTTGTCTGTTGTCTTTTTAATTAGTGGTATATTTCCTTACTAGATCCTAGGGGGTTGCAGCGAGATCATTATGGTATGTTAATGAATCTATAAATAATTTAGACTCATTTGAATAAACACATGAACGTAGAGAATAGCATGGTGATGGAATCAAGTAAACACTGGTAAGCACCTGTAAGATCCTATCCCCTTTTAAACCTTAAACCTACCTTGCATTAAGTTTAAGAATCTGTGCAGTCTTGCTATGAAACCAATGCATGAAGATGTGTATTGTCCTCACAGACCCATCAAGTCCACTTGACCTGTACTTTGTGTTTAGACAGAGTTGAAGTCAGAAGTTTACATACACTAAGTTAACTGTGCCTTTAAACAGTTTGGAAAATTCCAGAAAATGATATCATGGCCTTAGAAGCTTCTGATAGGCTAATTGACATCATTTGAGTCAATTGGAGGTGTACCTGCGGATGTATTTCAAGGCCTACCTTCAAACTCAGTGCCTCTTTGCTTGACATCATGGGAAAATCAAAATAAATCAGCCAAGACCTCAGAAAAGAAATTGTAGACCTCCACAAGTCTGGTTCATCCTTGGGAGCAATTTCCAACGCCTGAAGGTACCAAGTTCATCTGTACAAACAATAGTACGCAAGTACAAACAGTATGGGACCATAAAGATGTCATATCGCTCAGGAAGGAGATGTGTTCTATCTCCTGGAGATGTGTTCTATCTCCTAGAGATGAATGTACTTTGTTGCGAAAAGTGCAAATCAATACCAGAACAACAGCAAAGGACCTTGTGAAGATGGTGGAGGAAACGGGTACAAAAGTATCAATATCCACAGTAAAATGAGTCCTATATCGACATAACCTGAAAGGCCACTCAGCAAGGAAGAAGCCACTGCTCCAAAACCTCCATAAAAAAGCCAGACTACGGTTTGCAACTGCACATGGGGACAAAGATCGTACTTTTTGGAGAAATGTCCTCTGGTCTTATGAAACAAAAATTGAGCTGTTTGGCCATAATGACCATCGTTATGTTTGGAGGAGAAAGGGGGAGGCTTGCAAGCCGAAGAACACCATCCTGACCGTGAAGCACGGGGGTGGCAGCATCATGTTGTGCGGGTGCTTTGCTGCAGGAGGGACTGGTGCACTTAACAAAATAGATGGCATCATGAGGAAAGGAAAATTATGTGGAAATATTGAAGCAACATCTCAAGACATCAGTCAGGAAGTTAAAGCTTGGTCGCGAATGGGTCTTCCAAATGGACAATGACCCCAAGCATACTTCCAAAGTTGTGGCAAAATGGCTTAAGGACAACAAAGTCAAGGTATTGGAGTGGCCATCACAAAGCCCTGACCTCAATCCTATAGAACATTTGTGGGCAGAACTGAAAAAGCGTGTGCGAGCAAGGAGGCCTATAAACCTGACTCGGTTACACCAGCTCTGTCAGGAGGAATGGGCCAAAATTCACCCAATTTATTGTGGGAAGCTTGTGGAAGGCTACCCTAAACGTTTGACCCAAGTTAAACAATTTAAAGGCAATGCTACCAAATATTAATTGAGTGTATGTAAACTTCTGACCCACTGGGAATGTGGTGAAAGAAATAAAAGCTGAAATAAATCATTCTCTCTACTATTATTCTGACATTTCACATTCTTAAAATAAAGTGGTGATCCTAACTGATCTAAGACAGGGAATTTTTATTAGGATTAAATGTCAGGAATTGTGAAAAACTGAGTTTAAATGTATTTGGCTAAGGTGTATGTAAACTTCCAACTTCAACTGTATACCTCTATTGCTTAAACAGATTATATCACACATAGTGCTAAATACGGCTGCTAGAATCCTGACTAGAACCAAGAAATTTGATCATATTACTCCAGTGCTAGCTTCCCTACACTGGCTTCCTGTTAAGGCAAGGGCTGATTTCAAGGTTTTACTGTTAACCTATAAAGCGTTACATGGGCTTGCTCCTACCTATCTTTCCGAGTTGGTCCTGCCGTACATACCTACACGTACGCTACGGTCACAAGACGCAGGCCTCCTAATTGTCCCTAGAATTTCTAAGCAAACAGCTGGAGGCAGGGCTTTCTCCTATAGATCTCCATTTTTATGGAATTGTCTGCCTACCCATGTGAGAGACGCAGACTCGGTCTCAACCTTTAAGTCTTTACTGAAGACTTATCTCTTCAGTAGGTCATATGATTGAGTGTAGTCTGGCCCAGGAGTGTGAAGGTGAACGGAAAGGCTCTGGAGCAACGAACCGCCCTTGCTGTCTCTGCCTGGCCGGTTCCCCTCCACTGGGATTCTCTACCTCTAACCCTATTACAGGGGCTGAGTCACTGGCTTACTGGTGCTCTTTCATGCCGTCCCTAGGAGGGGTGCGTCACTTGAGTGGGTTGAGTTACAGACGTGATCTTCCTGTCTGGGTTGGCGCCCCCCCTTGGTTTGTGCTGTGGTGGAGATCTTTGTGGGCTATACTCGGCCTTGTCTCAGGATTGTAAGTTGGTGGCTGAAGATATCCCTCTAGTGGTGCGGGGGCTGTGCTTTGGCAAAGTGGGTGGGGTTATATCCTTCCTGTTTGGCCCTGTCCGGGGGTATCATCGGATGGGGCCACAGTGTCTCCTGACCCCTCCTGTCTCAGCCTCCAGTATTTATGCTGCAGTAGTTTGTGTCGGGGGGCTAGGGCCAGTTGGTTATATCTGGAGTACTTCTCCTGTCTTATCCAGTGTCCTGTGTGAATTTAAGTATGCTCTCACTAATTCTCTCCTTCTCTCTTTCTTTCTCTCTCTCGGAGGACCTGAGCCCTAGGACCATACGTCAGGACTACTGGGCATGATGACTCCTTGCTGTCCCCAGTCCACCTGGCCTTGCTGCTGTTCCAGTTTCAACTGTTCTGCCTGCAGTTATGGAACCCCTACCTGTCCCAGACCTGCTGTTTTCAACTCTTAATGATCGGCTATGAAAAGCCAACTGACATTTATTCATGATTATTATTTGACCATGCTTGTCATTTATGAACATTTTGAACATCTTGGCTCTCTCTAATTCTCTCCTTCTCTCTTTCTTTCTCTCTCTCGGAGGAACTGAGCCCTAGGACCATACGTCAGGACTACCGGGCATGATGACTCATTTATGAACATTTTGAACATCTTGGCCATGTTCTGTTATAATCTCCACCCGGCACAGCCAGAAGAGGACTGGCCACCCCTCATAGCCTGGTTCCTCTCTAGGTTTCTTCCTAGGTTTTGGCCTTTCTAGGGAGTTTTTCCTAGCCACCGGGCTTCTACACCTGCATTGCTTGCTGTTTGGGGTTTTAGGCTGGGTTTCTGTACAGCACTTCGAGATATTAGCTGATGTACGAAGGGCTATATAAAATAAACTTGATTGATTGATAACAGGTTTTCATTTAGATTAGAATACATAAAGATATCTGTTTTGAGTGTGTTTAGCATTCTAAGAGGTGTTTGGATTATACCTGGACTGTCCCATTTTCTTAACAGTTTCAAAACAGATAGGTCAGACCTGATTCGTTGGGTGCCATCAGTGAAATACCAGGAGTAAGTGAATGGGAGGCCCATAGTAAACTGTCAATTTGTTCCTAAGGTGACACACATTTCCAGTGCATATCTGGAAGTCCCCAGACAAATCTAGTGTGCTGCAAAGCATCAGAGATTTACTCACTTTTTTTGAATTAATGTAATTACTTTGCTTTTCAATAAAGGTCGGCCTCATTATGTAACCCAATAGTATTTTATAACATCAAAGTAAAGCAGCATTGCTTTGCATTCAGCTGTTTTTACTCAGAATCACAACATGGAGGTCATGGTTTGTGGAATACAGGAGGGAGAAACACTAGAACACAGAGGCTGCTGTTTTGACAAGGGTAATTGATTCTAAGATGTCTTTGAAGTGAGAAATAGTGACTCATAAAACACTGTGATTTTTTTTCTCCTTTGCTGTTTGTTCTTCCCTTACATAAGCTAATAGTTGTTTTCTTTCCTGGCTGCTATCCATTTTCAGCAGAGCCAGAGCCCTCACTAGTGATAATAAAGAGTAAAACATAATTTTATGAAAATGATTGGAGTCACTGTAATATTTGTTGACTATATTTGAAAACTCTTGAGGAAAAACAGTATGTTCACAATCCTTGATTGCTGATAATTGAGAAATAGCTGCCTCTATTTGAGTTTATTTTATGAAATGGATGGTGAGTTGTGAATTCTGTACACTTGTCTGAAACTTACGGCATTGTTTACACTTTACAGTAGACTTTGAAATGCACTTCCTTCTAATCTTCGGATTGTTCTCCATAGCTCATGTCAGGCATGGATTGAAGCATGCATGTACGCTGTGCCTGTCATGGTGGAATCTGTGTCTGACTATGTGCATGTGTGACTGGGATTCTGGTATTCTGACAGATGCCGTAGGCAATATTTCTCTCTATCTTTGTCTCTTTCGTACAAAAGACGTAATGGAACAAGTACCTATCACCATTCCCTCTTTGACAGCTATACCTGTGGTGTGATATGTGGTGCTATCAGCACTAAATAATGCAAATAGAATATTCATGATAGATTGAAGTGTTGAAATAATGAACATTTCAGGCTTTTAGTGGCTGATGTCTCTTCGTTTGTTTACAGTCACCCAAATCAGGTTTCAACTCAGCTAGACCACCTATCCCTATCTAAATAATTGACAATGGAGTGTTCCATTGCACCGGACCTAGTCAAATGTTTGGAAGTGGCCTGTCTTAAGGAAGTCTTACAAAAGCATAGATGATGTTAGATGAGAGGAAAAACGAGAGAGAGGGAGAGAGAGAGAGAGAGAGAGGTAGAGGTAGAGAGAGAGAGAGAGAGAGAGAGAGAGAGAGAGAGAGAGAGAGACAGAGAGAGAGAGAGAGAGAGAGAGAGATAAAGGAGACAGTTTAAGAATCCAGTTAAAACTCCTTTCTATTCGTCTACAAGCTGAGTCCTCTAAATTCACTCCAGACATCTAACGCTTCGTCCTTCTGCAACTAAGCAGGGTCAGAAATGTTGAAACAACCAGCTATGTATCTGTTAGCAGCAGGAAACTTCATCCAAACACGGTCAAGATCCAGCTCTGTAGGAGGGAAATTATAGGGTATAGGACGGTTCTGAAGTGACTGTGAAATGTACAGTAATGCTACAGTGATAATACACTTGAACACCAGATGCTGCAAGTGAGTCACAATCACTCCTGAGCTGCAGATGGTTCTAGTGCCATGGTAATTGTGTTCCTTTGGGGGTCCTACATCAGATCCAGGGGACTCAAATTGCAGAGCGAGATAACTATCCCCTGAACTGGAGATAGAGCGTAGTAATGAAGATCATGAGGAAGATCCATTAGTGATAGCAGTGCTTGATTTCTCTGTTAATTAGACAGTGGTTGACTCAGCCATCTAAATGTTCTACAGAGGAAATAGGTGCTTCTGCTGCCACGCTTAAGTGAGCATCATTAGACACAACTGCTGTCTTATAGAAACCAAAAGAGCTGTCATTAGGAAAGTAATCTCACACCTTTTAATCGGGAAACCGGGAAAACCTTTTGGCTTTTTAGCATCAATGGAAAAACTATGACATTAAAGAACTCAAATCTATCACACCTCAGTTTTAACATAATGCATCTGCAGGATGTAGATGAAATACATATTTCATGCAAATAGTGAGAATAACAGTCCAATGACCCCTTAGTCTTTGTCAGACTCCTTTGTCAGGTGAAATAAAATGAAGCGTTTGACAGTGAGGAGGGGTTTGGAGCATGTTGCTGAGACAATGTTCTTTATTATGGAATGCATTGTGTGACAAATTGCTTTTCACTGTAGTTTGTAAGAGAGCAGAGTACATCTGTCAAAACTAGTGTGAAGGATGACGCAAAGGGGGGTTTGTGCAATCTATAATAAAACATAAATCATTATTTTACAAAGTAAAACTGGACAGAACCTTTAGGCCACTGTGACAAGGTCAGAAGCAAGATGACAAAGAAGAATGTTGTAAGAATGGCCAGCTTTGATATTGTGAAAATGATCGAAAAACAATAATTTTCAGAGATGTTTGAAGTGTAGGTATATCCAAATGGAAGGCATCATTAGGTGTGTATTAGAGCCTACAGCTGTGCAGTGCAGTAGAAAGACAGTCAGGGTACTTTATGATGGAGCTAATTGAAGAGTAACATGCTGTAGAAATCCAATCGATTGGATCTAAAGACAGCTAGCTCTCGTGTTCAATACAATAGAGACTTCTCACACCTATTCTTTTACAAGACCTTACACATGGCTTTTATCATCTTCCTCCTGTCAGTATGCACTAGAAACTGAGGCGGGCCACTCGATAGAAACAGCATTTGATCAATTGGCTGTAATTGGCAATAATATTGGAATGATTTCAGCCAAGCCACGCCAAGAGAATGCCCAGCCCACCACATTGAGTTGAGTAGAGTTTGTGAATGATATCATATTGCTGTAGAAAGAAGTTCTTGTGTGTTCCTCAAAACTCAGTGTGTGTTAGCTGGGCTTCTCTCTCCCCTCCAGTGAAGAGGAGCTGACTGGTGTGGCTGCTCATCTGAGCCTTCAGTCAGAACACCATAATTACGCTGCTCCAGATGGCTTGCATATTGTCTTGCTGTTGGCTAGGCTTGAAAATAGCTTTTAATCTTTAGCATACAATAAAATTGTCTCACTCAGCAGACACGTCAATCTGCAGCTATTCTTAACATGTGTTTCTGTAATCCCTTATCACTACTGGGGAGCTTGGCCTTTCCGTATCTCTCTCTCGCTCTTGCTTGCTCTCGCTCCCTCGCGCTCTCTACTCTCCCTCTCCCTCTCTCAGCACTTGGCCCTGTGTAACAGAGAGTGACATGTGTGATTGTTCCTTTCCCCTCATAAGGAATTACAGTTGCGAGCGTGACTTCCTTTCGGGCTGTCTGTGTGCGGCTGGGCTCCTCGCGAGTCACAGAACCTCAGGATAATCTCCATGACGTTGGCTGTCAGGGTGGCTGGGAGCCATGCCTTCTGAGGTACCCACCATCCTCTCTCTCTCTGTCTTTGAGACTCCATGACATCAATCTGTGCGTAGTTTGTATATCACTTCTCCTGGCACAAACAAATACACACACACACACACACACACACACACCACTTCTCCTGGCACAGACAAATACACACACACACATACACACACACAAATACTGGCACATACTGACTGAGTTGTCTTATTTCTCACACACCCCCATGCACTCCTCTGGGGCATGGAGGAGTTAACTTGGCAGAGGTTTCTCCGTTTCTGTGAGGTGGCTTTGATCCATAATCTGAGGATGGCATTTTTCTCCAGGGACTGTGACATTGCAGTGGTGCTGTGCTGGTAGTTTTGCAGGCTGGCTGCTGTAGCTGCTGGGCAGACGGCTGGGCTAATTCACTCTGACTAACAGGAAGTTACATGACAGCAGAACAGGCAGCTTAAGAAAATCTGACTCCCTCGCTTTGAGAGGCAAAACAAAGTAGACAGCTTAAAGAAGAGGTTTGTACGACGACAAGTCTCACCAAATGTTCAGGTAAATGCTGATGAGAAAATATTGATCAGTCTAATAGCATAAACTGTAGCTATGCAGCCGTTCATCCTGCACTTGTCTATATTTTTTTGGAGCATGTCTGCAAGATGTTCATTCTTAATACTCTCATATCATTTAAATAGGATTATCTTAAATTGAATTTCTAATCGTCCTTCCAACACAAACTAAATTGTGAAACTTAATCAGTCTGCAAGTGCTGAAGACTTTTTCTATTCCCTGTGGGTGTAGTAGGCATGCAGCTGGTAGCCTGTGTAGCAGTGCTGGTGTTCTGGGTGGCAGAAGCTGTAGAGAGCTGTCCTGATGTCTGTAAATGCACCAAGAAAACCAGCCCTGAAAGGTCAGAGGTCAACTGCCACAAGAAGGGGATGAGGACATTTCCCTCCAAACTGCCCCCTGATTCCTGGATCCTAAAGATGGGTGAGTCCACTTATTGTTTGCAATTGTGGGAAAACCACCATCTCACTTTAGTATGTGCCAGCTATTTGGCTCCAAATCGATATGTTATTTTATTGACATAACCACAAGAAAGAGGCTGGTATTACCATCTTCCAATGGTATTGATTTCTCATGCTGTTTCTGTGGTCCATATCCCAGGCGAGAACGGAATAGTCGACCTCCCAGCAAACGTCCTGAAACCCATCCCCAAGATCGAAAGCATCAACTTGGAACGCAATGCCATCAAATCAATACACCCCCAGGCCTTCTCTGGAGCCCAGAGACTGATGCTGATCAATCTGTATGGGAACCAGATCAACAAACTCCCTGTGAAAGGCTTCCAGGATCTCATCAACCTCCGCTTCCTCATGCTGGGCCAGAACCAGATCTCCAGTGTCAAACCAGACATGTTCACAGGCATGCGGAACCTTTCAGACCTGGACCTGCCCCTCAACTCTCTAATTGCCCTTCCTTCCAACGCCTTCAAGCCTCTGAACGCCCTAAAGGTTCTGGACCTGGCCCTCAACCGCATCGAGAGGATCTCCCCCAAAGGCTTTGTGGGCCTGACAGAGCTGCTGTTCCTCAACCTGGACAACAACAGTCTGAAGAGCATCTCGGCTGGTGCCTTCAAGCCTCTGGCCTCCCTGGAGATGCTGGTGCTGGATAACAACCTGCTGTCCACTTTGACCTCAGCCACTCTGGAGGGCCTTTCCAACCTTCAGGAGCTCTACCTGAGGAACAACGAGCTGGAGAGGCTGCCCCAGGACCTGTTTAGACATACACCCAAGCTCTCCCAGCTGGCCCTCAGTGGAAACCGTCTCAAAAACATGGATGGAAACATTTTCACCCAGCTGTCTGGTAAGAGATGAATAATGTACAACAAACTTTTCTAGGTGTTTATTCAAATGCATTTGTGGACTATATGTGTCATATGTGTACTTCATGTTTGACCATTTGTTCATAAAAAGTAATATACATTTCTATTATAAAAAAAGTGTCACAATGAGCATAATCTGATTGTCCTCTACCTCCTGCCAGGCCTGAAGGAGGTGTATCTCCATGACAACCCCTGGACATGTGACTGCAACATCAATGGCCTGGTGCGCTGGGTGTCCCAGACAAAGGCCAACCTTTCCCCTCTGGAGTCCCTGAGGTGTGTTGCCCCGACAGAGTACCGCAACAAATCCCTCAGCAGCCTCAAAGACCAGAACCTACGCTGCCGGGCCTAGACTAGAGCCACTCAAACCTTTACTCTGTGCTGTCGGGCCTAGACTAGAGCCAAACCAACCTTTACTCTGTGCTGTCGGGCCTACACTAGAGCCAAACCAACCTTTACTCTGTGCTGTCGGGCCTACACTAGAGCCACTCAAACCTTTACTCTGTGCTACCAGACCTAGACTAAAGCCACACCAATCTTTCCTCCACACCAGCATCCTGCATCAGCCACGTTACATTTTTACATTTTACATATTTTGCAGACACTCTAATCCAGAGCGATTTACAGTAGTGAGTGCAGACATTTGCATATGTTCCTGCTACAGAGTAACCTGTTATACAACACTTAATACTTAGCTATGGTCCAACGACAGGACAGTTACCCATTATTGTGCAACCCTAGCCTAGGTCCAGCCACAGAATGCCATGTCATTGTGCAACATCTAGGCAGCCACGGCCCAATAACTGACAATTGTACAATTAGCTTTTACTGTACAACCATAAGCGAAAGTTATTATAAACTCATAATAAACGTCCCGTTTATTTTCAGCAAACTTAACGTGTAAATATTTGTATGAACATAACAAGATTCAACAACTGAGACATAAACTGAACAAGTTCCACAGACATGTGACTAACAGAAATGGAATAATGTGTCACTGAACAAAGGGGGGGTCAAAATCAAAAGTAACAGTCAGTATCTGGTGTGGCCACCAGCTTCATTAAGTACTGCAGTGCTTCTCCTCCTCATGGACTGCACCAGATTTGCCAGTTCTTGCTGTGAGATGTTACCCCACTCTTCCACCAAGGCACCTGCAAGTTCCCAAACATTTCTGGGGGGAATGGCCCTAGGCCTCACCCTCTGATCCAACAGGTCCCAGACGTGCTCAATGGGATTGAGATCCGGGCTCTTTGTTGGCCATGGCAGAACACTGCCATTCCTGTCTTGCAGGAAATCACGCACAGAACGAGCAGTATGGCTGGTGGCATTGTCATGCTGGAGGGTCATGTCAGGATCAGCCTGCAGGAAGGGTACCACATGAGGGAGGAGGATGTCTTCCCTGTAACGCACAGCGTTGAGATTGCCTGCAATGACAACAAGCTCAGTCCGGTGATGCTGTGACACACCGCCCCGGACCATGACGGACCCTCTACTTCCAATTCGATCCCGCTCCAGAGTACAGGCCTCGGTGTAACGCTCATTCCTTCGACAAATAAATGCAAATCCGACCATCACCCCTGGTGAGACAAAACCACAACTCGTCAGTGAAGAGCACTTTCTGCCAGTTCTGTCTGGTCCAGCAACGGTGGGTTTGTGCCCATAGGCGACGTTGTTGCCGGTGATGTCTGGTGAGGACCTGCCTTACAACAGGCCTACAAGCCCTCAGTACAGCCTCTCTCAGCCTATTGTGGACAGTCTGAGCACTGATGGAAGGATTGTGCGTTCCTGGTGTAACTCGGGCAGTTGTTGTTGCCATCCTGTACCTGTCCGCAGGTGTGATGTTCGGATGTACCGATCCTGTGCAGGTGTTGTTACACGTGGTCTGCCACTGCGAGGACGATCAACTGTCCTTCCTGTCTCCCTGTAGCGCTGTCTTAGGCGTCTCACAGTACGGACATTGCAATTTATTGCCCTGACATCTGCAGTCCTCATGCCTCCTTGCAGCATGACTAAGGCACGTTCACGCAGATGAGCAGGGACCCTGGGCATTTTTCTTTTGGTGTTTTTTCAGAGTCAGTCGAAAGTCCACTTTAGTGTCCTAAGTTTTCATAACTGTGACGTTAATTGCCTACCGTCTGTAAGCTGTTAGCGTCTTCACGACCGTTCCACAGGTGCATGTTCATTAATTGTTTATGGTTCATTGAACAAGCATGGGAAACACTGTTTCAACCCTTTACAATGAAGATCTGTGAAGTTATTTGGATTTCTACAAATTATCTTTGAAAGACAGGGTTCTGAAAAGGGCTGTTTCTTTTTTTGCTGAGTTTAGCTGTACAAGCCAATGAGAAAGAAGAGCTGAAGGGGATATGTAATAGCTTGTCCTGAGCTTTCTGTCATTGAAATATTATACTTTCCATCAACCCCAAACACAGAATTTACACGTTCGTTAAACCTGCTATTACCGAAGTGCGCTGTGAAACATGCTACTGTAATACCCTCATTAATACTGCTCCTGCTTTATTTTTTATTCTTGCATATTTTATATTAACTGAAATTAATTTCTAGCACTTCTTTACAGTAATATCCTATGCTGATAAACCTATCATCTTAACATTAGCTTTTTTTCATAACTCAATATGTATATAGGCCAATTGTATTATTTTCACAGATATGGAATCATTCCATGCTTATTAGTTTGATATCTTTGAGGATTTGGCTATGCTTCCGAGCTTGTCTCTGTAGGTTGTAATGAGTGAATCTCCTAATCTAAAGCACAATGAATATATCTTATTGTTTCCATTGAGTGAAAAATATGTACTGCTATTGTACTTGTACAATCCTAAAACAGCATTTACTAAGTCTGTAGTCTAATTGATTTCATACTGTACATACATTTTGAAATAAAGGTCATTGTGCAATGAACAGCATGTCATCTCTCACAGTTACTGAAGTTCAGTGGATCTTGTTTGTACACATGATTTCATAACATCAAGAGTTATTCAAGCCTTAATACCAACTGCACAATTATTCATAAGTTCAGAAAATGCAGCTATTTTCTGCTCCAGCCATTTTTGTGTAGAGAAGTGCTGCTTCAAAGAGGGAAAGTAGGTTAAAACATCCTTTTTACTTGCAAAGTGACGGTAAACTCCCATCACCACCTGAGAAGGAATAAGGAATTCCTCATCAGATTGTTACAGCTGAATAAGCTTCCACAAAAATCATCGTTCCACCTCCACATTCCAGAGCCAGTCAGACAGGCTGCTGAGGCAGCATAGACCTGAGCATCTAGGCAGGCCTTCCACCATGGCACAGTTCTGTCGCAAATGCTAACCTGTCTTACCTTTCACATGGCTGGCTTTCCATTGTAGCAGAAACAACATAAGGTAGGGGGTATAGTTATAGTAGGCCTATAGTATGCAGTGAAAATAGGCTATTATGTAACTAGCTTTCTACAGCTCTAAATCAATTAATTATAAATGTACATCAAAGTATTTTTGGATCACCTGTATTGGTATAGAAAATTACACTTCAAAACAAACCAATTATGGTCAGTGATACACAGCATATAGAAGAAAGAATAAATGTCATTAATTAGCTCCAAAAATGTCTGAATCCTGGTTGTCCATGATCTCACAGTGCTGATAGAGTGAACCAGCAGATGGTGTTGGAATGGACAGTTGGAAAACCCCGCTAGTCTGGAGCCAGAAGCTGTCTGATGACACTCACTCACCTTACCTGCACAATCCAAACCACAGGCCCCACATTTTTATGGTCGCAAGACTCATGATTAGTTTGCTTCTTTATGCGTCTCCCGCATAGCAAGCTGGCTGTCTTCCTTCAATTACCTTCCATAAATGTATACATGCATTGGGAAATCATTGTTGAAGGGATGGGAAATACAACACTATTACGATATTAAGTCAAAGAAATCTGTCAATTCAATTGAGGAAACATGTTTGACATCAAAACAGTGTGATAAAGGTTTGAAATTATAGTACAAACAGTATGGAATACAACATTGTATAGAGGCCCCCTCTACTGTACATAGAATTGGGCTGCAGACAACAGCCCATGGTCTATGTTGTAATATCTGTTGTCTGATCCTTCACAACCCACTCTTACATTCCCACACACATCATGATGTATCAGGCTAGGGACAGCTGACAGGGTTGGGGAGGCGGCTCAAAACTCAGAAAGTGAGATAAACAAGTTAATTCAATTTGGGTTGATGTGTGGAGGTTGCAAATTGAATCAGCCATTGTAATTCTAAATTGTGTGGCAAGCTAAATGGGAAAACAGATCACAGAAAGGGGATAGCTGTAGAAAGACATGGTTGATAAATAGAGCGAAGCCAGTTGACAATGGTAACCTGAGTGCCCACCTCAGCTGACGCATCAGCTGAGATTGCAACAATTAAATGCTACCTTGTTTGGGGGTCTATTTAAGCTGACTGGTTCTGCTCACACACCCTGCCGCTAGTATGCATTTGCTTATTCTGCTGCTGCTGTAACTACCTGTACTCGCTATGCTGATGTTTTCTGATATGAAATGTTCTTTGCGAATGCTCGCTAGCTGTGTTTGAACCTTGCCCGCGTCGTTTAATATGCTCATGTTGCAATGTTTGGCTGCTGTGGGGATGTCATTGATTGCGAGTGTCAAGCATTACATTTGACATTTAGCAGACGCTCTTATACGGGGGGGGGGGGGGGGGGGGGGGTGCTGTGGGATTATTAAAGACTCTTTGAAGAGGTAGGGTTTCAGATGTTTTCGGGAGATGGGCAGGAACTGACCTAGCTTCAGGGGGAAGCTCGTTCCACCATTGGGGTGCCAGGACAGAGAAGAGCTTTGACTAGGCTGAGCGGGAGCTGTCCTGTGGGACGGCAGTGGGAGGACCAAGACACAGGTGGCAGAATGCAGTACCCGAGTTGGGGTGTAGAGATTGAGCATAGCCTGATGGTAGGGAGGGGCGGTTCCTCTTGCTGTTCTGTAGGAAAGTACCATGGTCTTGTAATGGATGTGAGCTTTGACTGGAAGCCAGTAGAGTGTGCGGGGTGACATGGGAGAACTTCTGGATAAGTTGCAGGGGTTTGATGGCACAAGCAGGGAGCCCAGCCAATAGCAGGTTATAGTAGTCCAGACGGGAGATGACACGTGCCTGGATTAGGACCTGCGCCGCTTCCTGTGTGAGGTAATCCTAATTTGCTCCAGGGGCGCTGTACTACTATGGGTGACCCTGTAAAACAACACATTTCACTGCACGTATCTGCTGTATGTGACAATACAACATATTGAGACAGAGATGAGACTGGGTGTCAAAAATAGTTGAGTGTCAGAGGGGTCGAGTGTTTCTTGTGGAGAAGAGTCTCTGGCCATTTTGAAGTCAGAGGTGATGCCGCCAGTTGTCAGGTATGAGTTGATAAGGGAAGCGAGGAATGGGAAAAGGTCTACAGAGATGGTCTGGAGGAGGGGATGGGGTCGAGCGGGCAGGTTGTTGCGTGGCTGGACCTCACTAGCCGCAGGATGTCATCTGGAGAGAGAGGAGAAAGAGGTCAAGGCATAGGGTAGTTGTGTGTGAGTGGAAACAAAAGACTCAAAAAGGCTGAATGAGGAGCGAATGTCATCAACCTTCTTTTCAAAGTGGTTGACAAAGTTGTCCACAGAGAGGGAGGAGGGAGGGTGAGGGGGTGGAGGATTAAAGAGTTGGAAAATTGTTTCCTAGGGCTACAAGAAAAAGCTTGAAATGTAGAGTGATACAGTGGCTTGCGAAAGTATTCACCGCCCTTTTTGTTGCCTTACAACCTGGAATTAAAATAGATTTTTTTGGGGGGGTTTGTATCACAACATGCCTACCACTTTGAAGATGCAAAATATTTCTTATTGTGAAACAAACAAGGAATAAGACAAAAAAACTTGAGCGTGAATAACTATTCACCCCCAGAAAGTCAATACTTTGTAGAGCCCCCTTTTGCAGCAACTACAGCTGCAAGTCTCTTGGGGTACGGCTCTATAAGCTTGGCACATCTAGCTACTGGGATTGTTGCCCATTCTTCAAGGCAAAACTGCTCCAGCTCCTTCAAGTTGGATGGGTTCTGCTGATGTACAGCAATCTTTAAGTCATACCACAGATTCTCAATTGGATTGAGGTCTGGGCTTTAACTAGGTCATTCCAATACATTTAAATGTTTCCCCTTAAACCACTAGTGTTGCTTTAGCAGTATGCTTAGGGCCATCCATAATTTCTTCAATTCTGACCAGCTTCCCAGTCCCCGCCAATGAAAAACATCCCCACAGCATGCTTCCCTGTGGGGATGAGGTTTTCGGGGTGATGAGAGGTGTTGGGTTTGCGCCAGACATAGCGTTTTCCTTGATGGCCAAAAAGCTAAATTTTAGTCTCATCTACCCAGAGTACCTTCTTCCATATGTTTGGGGAGTCTCCCACATGCCTTTAGGCAAACACCAAACATGTTTGCTTATTTATTTACACTCTTCCGTAAATCCCCGCTCTGTGGCGTGTACGGCTTAAAGTGGTCCTATGGACAGATACTCCAATCTCCGCTGTGGAGCTTTGCAGCTCCTTCAGGGTTATCTTTGGTCTCTTTGTTGCCTCTCTGATTAATGCCCTCCTTGCCTGGTCTGTGAGGTTTGGTGGGTGGCCCTCTCATGGCAGGTTTGTGGTGCCATATTCTTTCCATTTTTTATAATGGATTTAATGGTGCTCCGTGGGATGTTCAAAGTTTGATATTTTTTTATAACCCAACCCTGTACTTCTCCACAACCTTGTCCCTGACCTGTTTGGAGAGCTCCTTGGTCTTCATGGTGCCGCTTGCTTGGTGGTGCCCCTTGCTTAATGGTGTTGCAGACTCTGAGGCCTTTCAGAACAGGTGTATATATATATATATACACATACACACTGAGATCATGTGACACTATAATAAAGTCCACCTGTGTGCAATCTAACTAATTGTGACTTCTGAAGGTAATTGATTGCACCAAATCGTATTTAGGGGCTTCTTAGCAAAGGGGTGAATACGTATGCACGCACCACCTTTCCATTTTTTGAATCAAGTTCTGTTCTGGGATGAATACTTTTGCAAGGCACTATAGAAAGTTGCTTTAGCAGCAGATACAGAGGAAGATACGGTAGAGAGGGGGGAGTTATAGGAGAAGAGATCCTCCGGAAGTTTAGTTTTCCTGTATTTTCGCTCAGCTGCCCACAGCCCTGTTTTGTAAGCTCGCAATGAAATCACTCAACCACGGAGCAGGAGGGGAGGGTTGAGCCGGTTGGGAGGAAAGGGGACAGTGCGAGTCATAGGATGCGAAAAGGGAGGAGAGTAGGGTCAAAAAGGCAGAATCAGTAGACAGGAGAGAGAAGTATTTAGCAGAAGGGAGAGATGATAGCATAGGAGAGAATAGTGGGAGAGAAAATGCTAAGTTTGCGAAGGCTCATGACCATCTGGGTAGGGGCTGAGTGGGTAGGGTTGTTAGAGAGATGGAGAGAAAAATAAAGAAATTAGTGATCAGAGACCTGGAGGGGGGTTGCAGTGAGATTAGTAGGCGAACAGCCTCTAGTAAAGATGAGGTCAAACCTATTGCCTGCGTTGTGAGTAGGAGGGGACTGGGAAAGGGTGAGGTCTAAGGGGCAAAGAATTAAGATTTCTGAAAGGCAGACGTTGGCAGGCAGACGTTGCCCAGTACGATGAGCCATCGTCAGGAAATGTGCTTATCAAGGTGTCAAGCTCATTAAGGAACTGCAACAGCACCTGGTGGGTGATAGATGACAATGTTAAGCGTGAGGGGACAAGTGACAGTGACAGCATGACATTCAAATGAGGAGATGGACAGGTGAGTGAGAAAATAGAAAATCTCCACTTTGGAGAAGTGAGTAGCCCTGTGCCACCACCGTGACGACCAGATGCTCGGACAATCAGAGAACATGTATTCCGATGGAGCGCAGCAGTGTCTTTCTGGGGTGATCCTTGTCTCCGTCACGGCCAAAAAGTCAAGCATAGGCTGAGATGAACTCGCCATTCTTGACCACAGATCGAAGACCAGGAATTCCACATGGGTTGTGTGCGCAGGGTACACTAAAATAGAAGGGTTTGAGCATCTGTAAATCAAATTGTATTTGTCACATGTGCATAAAAAAAAATACCTACAATAAATTTAACCTGTCTGACTCTAGCGTTCCGCCAGCGGAACTCCTCCCACATTCCACTGAAAAGGCAGAGCGCGAAATTCAAAATATATTTTTTAGAAATATTTAACTTTCACACATTAACAAGTCCAATACAGCAAATGAAAGGTACACATCTTGTGAATCCAGCCAACATGTCCGATTTTTAAAATGTTTTACAGCGAAAACAGCACGTATATTTATGTTAGCTCACCACCAAATACAAAAAAGGACAGACATTTTTCACAGCACAGGTAGCATGCACAAAGCCAACCTAACTAACCAAGAACCAACCAAACAACTTCATCAGATGACAGTCTTATAACATGTTACACAATAAATCTATGTTTTGTTCGAAAAATGTGCATATTTGAGGTATAAATCAGTTTTACATTGCAGCTACCATCACAGCTACCGTCAAAAATAGCACCGAAGCAGCCAGAGTAATTATAGAGACCAACGTGGAATACCTAAATACTCATCATAAAACATTTCTGAAAAATGCATCGTGTACAGCAAATGAAAGACAAGCATCTTGTGAATCCAGCCAATATTTCAGATTTTTTAAGTGTTTTACAGCAAAAACACAATATAGCATTATATTAGCTTACTACAATAGACTACCACACTACCGCATTCATTCATCAAGGCACGTTAGCGATAGCAATAGGCACGTTAGCGTTAGCGAATAAACCAGCAAAAGATATTAATTTTCACTAACCTTCATAAACCTTCCTCAGATGACAGTCCTATAACATCAGGTTATACATACACTTATGTTTTGTTCGAAAATGTGCATATTTAGAGCTGAAATCAGTGGTTATCCATTATGCTAACGTAGCTTATTTTTCCCAGAATGTGCAGATATTTCTATTAGACTCACCTATTCTGACCAAATAGCTATTCATAAACATTACAAAAAAATACATGTTGTATAGGAAATGATAGATACACTAGTTCTTAATGCAATCGCAGTGTTAGAATTCTAAAAATATCTTCATTACGACATAAGGCTTATGTTATAGCGAGAGAGTGGCCAAAACCTGGGCGCAAAACTACTAGTACACAGTTCGACAGAGATATGAAATAGCATCACAAAATGGGTCCTACTTTTGGTGATCTTCCATCAGAATGTTGGACAAGGGGTCCTTTGTCCAGAACAGTCGTTGTTTGGATTTAGAACATCGTTTTTCCCTCTTGAATTAGCAAGCACACTGGCCAAGTGGCGCGAAGCTCTCCATTCTGAACAAAGGGCACACAACGCAACACGCCTAACGTCCCGAATAAATTTCAAAAATCTAATAAAACTATATTGAAAAAACATACTTTACGATGATATTGTCACATGTATCAAATAAAATCAAAGCCGGAGATAGTAGTCGCCTATAACGACAGCTTTTCAAAAGGCAATCCCACTGTCCTCCTCGCGCCTTCCTGAAAACATGAAATCGGTGACACTTCATTCCAAGAGGACGTATTCCATCTCAGACCAAGATAATCACCTAATTTCTTCTCTCACTGCATCTTGACATCCAGGGGAAGGTGTATGACGTGCATGTATACTAATAGGTATCATGCCCATTTATAGGCAGGACTTAGAAGAGAGCCTCGATTTCAGACTTTCCACTTCCTGGTCAGGAAGTTTGTGCCAAATGAGTTCTGTTTCACTCACAGATATAATTCAAACGGTTTTAGAAACTAGAGAGTGTTTTCTATCCAATAGTAATAATAATATGCATATTGTACGAGCAAGAATTGAGTACGAGGCCGTTTAAATTGGGCACGTTTTTCCCCCAAAGTGACAACAGCGCCCTCTGTCCTCATCAGGATAAGTAACAAATTAAAGAGCAACAGTAAAATAACAATTACAAGGCTATATACAAGGTGTACTGGTACAGAGTCAATGTGCGAGGGCACCGGTTAGTCAATGTCATTTGTACATGTAGGTAGAGTTATTAAAGTGACCATGCACAGATAAACAAAGAGTAGCAGCAGCGTAAAGGGTGGGGGGGGGGGGGGGGGGGGCAATGCAAATAGTCTGGGTAGCCATTTGATTAGGTGTTCAGGAGTCTTATGGCTTGGGGGTAGAAGCTGTTTAGAAGTATCTAGTACCTGGATTTGGTGCGCTGGTACAGCTTGCCCTGCCGTGGCAGAGAGATTTTTTGGGCCTTCCTCTGACACCGCCTGGTATAGAGGTCCTCGATGGCAGGACGCTTGGCCCCAGTGATGTACACACAATTCCCTCTGTAGTGCCTTGCGGTCAGAGGCCGAGCAAAGCACCATGCAACCAGTCAGGATGCTCTCGATGGTGCAGCTGTAGGACTTTGAGGATCTGAGGACCCATGCCAAATCTTTTCAGTCTCCTGAGGGGATTAGGTTTTGTTGTGCCCTCTTGACGACTGTCTTGGTGTGCTTGGACCATGTTAGTTTGTTGGTGATGTGGACACCAAGGAACTTGAAGCTCTCAACCTGCTCCACCTCAGCCCGTTGATGAGAATGGGGGCGTGCTCAGTCCTCCTTTTCCTGTAGTCCACAATCATTTCCTATAGGAAGAGGAGCTAACATGTATAGAAAACACACATAGTTGACAAAAATACAAAAGAGCAAAATGAGAATCTGAAAATAACTAGGTAGAATACTCAAGTGAGAGAGTGGAGCCTTCTCTCTTTCCTTCCTAGAACAACTCGGCAGAACCGTCTTTGTTTTGGCGACGAGACCCCCGCTGACACGACTGCCGCTTACAGCTGCCACTGAGAAAACAGGGGATGCTGAAGTACTAACATTAATTGCTAATTGCCTAGCAGAGCTGAAGGGCACACCTCCCGGTACTAATTGCCTAGCAGAGCTGAAGGGCACACCTCCCAGTACTAAGTGCCTAGCAGAGCTGAAGGGCACACCTCCCGGTACTAATTGCCTAGCAGAGCTGAAGGGCACACCTCCCTGTACTAATTGCCTAGCAGAGCTGAAGGGCACACCTCCTGGTACTAATTGCCGATTGCCTAGTAAAGAAGAAACCACTCCCTTTCATTACAGCTACTGATTGCCAAACAACAACAGTCACAAATTGCTCTGCCCCTTAATACTGGTTGATGTGTCAACAATCAGTTGCAAGTTATGAGCGGTCAGAAAATCACACAACAAGTAGGCTACTGAGAACAGACAAACATTTTACTAATCACTCCTGGAGATATCAGGAGTCCTCTAGCTATAGATTGAGCCATGTTGCTGGTCTACTGCTGTCAGGCAATAGCCGGCTACAACTAGCTAAGCAGAATTAGTGTCGGGAGTATACTTTGTTTGTTCCCAATGCCAGCTTTCGGGCAGAGTCTGTGTGCTCACTTGGTGAACACACACCCCATCATGGAGAATAATCTCTTGTCCATACAAGGAGGAAGTAGCTTATGCTAGGCTAGCTATACAGGCCTATGTGTCGATATACAGTGAGTGAGTAGTAATGTTTTCTGATCATGAGCAGGAGATGTTGCTTAGCGCAGTGATTCAACAGTATTTCTGTCTCTATGCGCCCGTTAATTTGTTTAGTGCAGCATCAATATCGATAGTAGCTATCACTATATTGTCGAGCAGCTCAGGAGACCGCTGCAAGGCACACCATCAGCGCAGCACTCACACTTTAAATGTTGTACAAATTATTTCTGACTATTCTTTGGAACCTTATTCCTTTACAAGGTTTAAGCTAGAAACATATTTAACTTAATTTGCAGACTGGTCTGGATTAGTGTGCTTGTATAGATACAATTATGGTGCTTTCTGCTCTGAGCAAATCAGAGTATCTGCTGTCTTATTAGTGCATACTGTTTCAGGCCATTTGTCTGCAGGTCATCATCCTTACATGCAGTAGTAGGTTAATAATATATCCTGTTTGGGATAGGGGCAGCATTTTCACTTTCGGATGAAAAGTGTGCCCAGAGTAAACTGCCTGCTACCCAGGCCCAGAAGCTAATATATGCATATTATTAGTGGATTTGGATAGAAAACACTCTGAAGTTTCTAAAACTGTTTGAATGATGTCTGTGAGTATAACAGAACTCATATGGCAGGCGAAAACCTGAGAAAAATCCAACCAGGAAGTGGAAAATCTGAGGTTTGTAGTTTTTCAAGTCATTGCCTTTCGGATATACAGTGTCTATATACAGGGTCATATTGCACTTCCCAAGGCTTCCACTAGATGTCAAAAGTCTTTAGAACCTTGTTTCAGGCTTCTACTATGAAGGGGGAGCGAATAAGAGCTGTTTGGACCAGGTGTCTGGTAGAATGCCATGAGCTAAGTCTTGCGCGCGGCTGTGAGCGCGAGCTGCGTTCCTTTTCATTTCTAAAGACAAAGGAATTGTCCGGTTGAAACATTATTGAAGATTTATGATAAAAACATCCTAAAGATTGATTCTATACATCGTTTGACATGTTTTTACCAACTGTAATAGAACTTTTTTGACTTTTCGTCTGGACTTTCGTCTGGACTTGGCCTTGTGAATTTCGATTGGTGAACTAAACGCGCTAACAAAAGGAGGTATTTGGACATAAAGATGAACTTTATCGAACAAAACGAACATTTATTGTGTGGATCTGGGATTCCTGGGAGTGCATTCTGATGAAGATCATCAAAGGTAAGTGAATATTTATAACGCTATTTCTGACTTACTGACGGGTATCTGTATGGCTTGTTTTGTGGCTTAGCGCTGTACTCAGATTATTGCATGGTGTGCTTTTTCTGTAAAGCTTTTTTGAAATCTGACACAGCGGTTGCATTAAGGAGAAGTATATATTTAATTCTATGCATAACACTTGTATCTTTTATCAAAGTTTATTATGAGTATTTCTGTAAATTTATGTGGCTCTATGCAAATTCCCCGGATGTTTTCGAGGCACAACATTACTGAACATAACGCGCCAATGTAAACTGAGATTTTTGGATATAAATATGAACTTTATCGAACAAAACATACATGTATTGTGTAACATGAAGTCCTATGAGTGCCATCTGATGACGATCATCAAAGGTTAGTGATGAATTTTATCTCTATTTCTGCTTTTTGTGACTCCTCTCTTTGGCTGGAAAATGGCTGTATGTTTTTCTGTGACTAGGCGCTGACCTAACATAATCGAATGGTGTGCTTTCGCTGTAAAGCCTTTTTGAAATATGATATGATATGATGGCTAGATTAACAAGAAGTTAAGCTTTAATTTGGTGTATTGCACTTGTGAATGTATGAAAGTTAAATATTTCCCCAAAATATTTTTGAATTTTGCGCTCTGCCATTTCAGTGGATGTTGTCTAGGGGTTCCGCTAGCGTTAAGAAGTTTTAAGGCTGATTTATTATCCATGTTCTAATCATATGTCATGCATTTTATATATGTAGTTTCTCCCTGTCAGTCCGTCTTTGCGTTCTCGTAGTATTGTATGCTAATTGTAGTGATCGCTTCATTCTAGTCATGATGTACAGAGCCTTCAGAAAGTATTCATATCCCCTTTACTTTTTCCACTTTTTGTTGTGCTACAGCCTGAATTTAAAATGGATTAAATTGAGAATTTGTGTCACTGGCCTATACACAATACCCCATAATGTCAAAGTGGAATTGTAGAAATGAATACAAAACAAAAAGGTGAACTGTCTTGAGTCAAAAAACAATTCAACGCCTTTGTTATGGCAAGCCTAAATAGGTTCAGGATTTTGAACATTCGGTGTTCATCAATAGTGTTTAACATGATTTTTGAATGACTACCCCTATCTCTGTACCCCACACATACAATTACAGAGCCTTCGGAAAGTATTCACACGCCTTGACTTTTTCCACATTTTGTTGTGTTACAGCCTGAATTTTAAATGGATTAAATTGAGAAATTTGTGTCACTGGCCTATACACAATACCCCATAATGTCAAAGTGGAATTACGTTTAGACATTTTTACAAATGAATTAGAAATGAGAAGCTGAAATGTCTTGAGTCAATAAGTATTCACCTCCTTTGTTATGGAAAGCCTAAATAAGTTCATGAGTAAAAATGTGCTTAATAAGTCACATAATAAGTTGCATGGACTCAGTCTGTGTGCAATAATAGTGTGTAGCCCTTTCCTGCAGTCAAATGACCTAGTGGCCTCATGGGTGGATGTTAATAATATAATTAAGAAACGTGTTTTTTAAACCTGCTGAAAATCCTGTGTTTCTATGTTATATTTCAGTCTTCTGTGATGTACATGAAGTGTAATATTGGGATGCAAACTCAAAATTGAATACATTTCAACTCTATATCTGACATGGTACAGGTGTCATTTTTGTAAGCCCATAACCATGTGTGTGAGGTGTATACTTTTGTTTCAAAATAGATTTGTTTAAGACTACCCTCTCAAAAGAAAAGGTTCCTGGAGTATCCTTTAGGGGTTCTTCAAATTGAAACTGTGGGGGTATCATGACACAAGGCAAGACACAGATGCAGATGGTTGGAGTCTTACAATATTTATTAATCCAATGGGGGAAGGCAAAATAATGGTTGTGGACAGGCAAAAGGGTCAAATCCAGTTCAGAGTCCCAAAGGTACCGAAGGGCAGGCAGAATCAAGGTCAGGGCAGGCAGGATGATCAGGCAGGCGGGAAAGTAGTCCAGAGTCAGGCAGGGTCAAAACCGGGAGGACTATCAAAAGAGAATAGCAAAAGGAGTACGGGAAAAACACACTGGTTGACTTGACTAACATACCTGACAAACTGGCACGGAGAGACAGGAAACACAGGGATAATACATTGTGGAAAATAAGCGACACCTGGAGGGGATGGAGACAATCACAGGAACAGGTGAAACAGATCAGGGCGTGACAGGGGGAACCCATATAAGTTCTTCAAAGAAAAATACACAATATTTTTGTTCGCAGTGTTTGTTATGATTTTAGTGGCAATGCAGAATTTAAAAATCCAAATATGAGGTCATTATAAAACAATATAAATTTAGATCATAGAAGGGACAAACTTTACCTTAAATTGAGGAGATCTTTACATGTTTTAGTTAAGTGCCTTCACCTGCTATCCTTTCAAATTAAAATCCAAATATTTCAGTTGGGCAGTTAGGTTCCTGAATGAACCCCCACCAACTAAGGAGGTTCCTCGATGAACCCCACCTCCTATGGGGTTTTGGAAGAACCTTTTGGGAGCCATTTTCAGTGCCAAGTACCTTAAGGTTCTCCAAAAGAACTTTGAGGATCTTAGAGGAACCCTTGTTGAACCCATAATTTTTAGAGTGTACCAAGAAACACTCTGTGTGACCCTGATTTAGCACACTGCAGTAAAAGGTTACCATGATTTTTTAATACCTCATCTCTGTACCCCACACATACAATTATCTGTATTATCTGGTCCCTCAGTCGAGCAGTGAATTTCAAACACAGATTCAACCACTAAGACCAGGGAGGTTTTCCAATGCCTCGCAAAGAAGGGCACCTATTGATAGATGGGTATACATTTTTTCAATGCAGACATTGAATATCCCTTTGAGCATGATGAAGTTATTAATTACACTTTGGATTGTGTATAAATACACCTAGTCACTATGAAGATACAGGCATTTTACCTAACTCAGTTGCCGGAGAGGAAGGAAACCGCTCACGGATTTCACCATGAGGTCAATTATGATTTTAAAACAGTTACACAGTTTAATTAATGGCTGTGATAGGAGAAGACTGAGGATGGATACACAACATTGTAGCTACTCCACAATACTAATACTAACCTAAATTAGTGAAAAGAAAGCCTGTACAGAATACAAATCAAAACATGCTTCCTGTTTGCAACAAGGCATTAAAGTAAATCTGCAAAAAATGTGGCAAAGAAATGTACTTGTCCTAAATACGAAGTGTTATGTTTGGGGCAAATCCAACACAACACATCACTGAGTACTACCACTCTTCATATTTTCAATCACGGTGGTGGCTGCATCATGTTATGGGTATGCTTGTCATCAGCAAGGACTAGGGAGATTTCTTTGGATAAAAATAAATGGAACAGAGCTAAGCACAGGCAAAATCCTAGAGGAAAACCTGGTTTAGTCTGCTTTCCAACAGACACTGGGAGACAAATTCACCTTTCAGCAGGACAATAACTTAAAACACAAGGCTAAATCTACACTGGAGTTGCTTACCAAGATGACACTGAATGTTCCTGAGTGGCCTAGTTACAGTTTTGACTTACATCTGCTTGAACATCTATGGCAAGACCTGAAAATGGCTGTCTAGCAATGATCAACAACTAATTTAACAGAGCTGGAAGAATTTAACAGAATAAGGTGCAAATATTGTACATTCCAGGTGTGCAAAGCTCTTATAGACTTACCCAAAAAGACTCACAGCTGTAATCACTGCCAAATGTGTGTCTAACGTGTATTGTATCAGGGGTGTGAATACCTCATCAATCTACTAATGACAAAGCAAAAACAGGTTTTTAGAAGAAAACCCCCCACAGAAATATCACATTTACATAAGTATTCAGACCCTTTACTCAGTACTTTGTTGAAGCACCTTTGGCAGCGATTACAGCGTCAAATCTTCTTGGGTATGACGCTACAAGCTTGGCACACCTGTATTTGGGGAGTTTATCCCATTCTTCTCCATAGATCCTCTCAAGCTCTGTCAGGTTGGATGGGGAGTGGTGCAGCATAGCTATTTTCAGGTCTCTCCAGAAAAGTTCGATCGGGTTCAAGTCCGGGCTCTGGCCTGGCCACTCAAGGACCTTCAGAGACTTGTCTCGAAGCCACTCCTGTGTTGTCTTGGCTTTGTGCTTAGGATCATTGTCCTGTTGGAAGATGAACCTTCACCCCAGTCTGAGGTCCTGAGCGTTCTGGAGCAGGTTTTCATCAAGGATCTCTTTGGACTTTTCTCCATTCATCTTTGCCTCAATCCTGACTAGACTCCCAGTCCCTGCTGCTGAAAAACATTGCCACAGCATGATGCTGCCACCACCATGCTTCACCGTAGGCATGGTACCAGATTTCCTCCAGACATGACGCTTGGCATTCAGGGAATCTTGTTTCTCATGGTCTGAGATTCTTTAGGTGCCTTTTGGCAAACTCCAAGCGGGCTGTCATGTGCCTTTTACTGAGGAGTGGCTTCCATCTGTCCACTCTACCATAAAGGCCTGATTGGTGGACTCATATTCATCTCATCTCCACAGAGGAACTCTAGAGCTCTGTCAGAGAGACCATCAGGTTCTTGGTCACCTCCCTGACCAAGGCCCTTCTCCCCCGATGGCTCAGTTTGGCCAGGTGGCGAGCTCTAGAAATAGTCTTGGTGGTTCCAAACTTCTTCTATTTAAGAATGATGGAGGCCACTGTGTTCTTGGGGACCTTCAATGCTGCAGAAATGTTTTGCTACTCTTCCCCAGATCTGTGCCTAGAAACAATCTTGTCTCGCAGCTCTACGGACAATTCCTTCGACCTCATGGCTTGGTTTTTGCTCTGACGTGCACTGTCAACTGTGGGACCTTATATAGACAGGTGTGTGCCTTTCCAAATCATGTCTAATAAATTGAATTTACCACAGGTGGACTCCAATCAAGTTGTAGAAACATCTCATGGATGATCAATGGAAACAGGATGCACCTGACCTCAATTTCGAGTCTCATAGCTCTGAACACTTTTGTAAGTAAGGTATTTCTGTTATTTAGTTTTATTATATTTGCAAATTTCTGAACCTGTTTCTGCTTTATCATTATGGGGTATTGTGTGTAGATTGCTGAGGATTTGTATTTATTTAATCCATTTTAGAATAATACTGTACTGTAACAAAATGTGGAAAAAGTTGAGAGGTGTGAATACTTTCTGAAGACACTGTATTAGCTACTATTATTAATTCACCTTCTGCTTTCATTTTGATATATTCATATCTTACATACTAATTATATCATTAGGCTGCAATTCTTAATGCTGTAGTCCAGTGGTTCCCAAACTTTTTATAGTCCTGTACCCCTTCAAACATTCAACCTCCAGCTAACCTCCCTCTAGCACCAGGGACAGCACACTCTCAAATGTTGTTTTTTGCCATCATTGTAAGCCTGCCACGCACACACACTATACGACACATTTATTAAACATAACAATGAGTGTGAGTTTGTCATAACCCGGCCCATGGGAAGTGACAAAGAGTTCTTAGAGGACCAAGGCACAAATAATAATATAATAATAATCAATAATTTTATTTAGCCATCTTACTTATAAAACCGTATTTGTTCATCGAAAATTGTGAATAACTCACCACAGGTTAATTTGAAGGGTGTGCTTGAAAGGATGCACATAACTCTGCAATGTTGGGTTGTATTGGAGAAAGTCTCAGTCTTAAATCATTTTCCACACACAGTCTGTGCCTGTATTTAGTTTTCATGCTAGTGAGGGCCGAGAATCCACTCTCACATAGGTACATGGTTGCAAAGGGCATCAGTGTCTTAACGGCGTGATTTGCCAAGGCAGGATACTCTGAGCACAGCCCAATCCAGAAATCTGTTAGCGGCTTCTGATTACATTTTCACAGAACCGCTTGTTGCAATTTTGATCAGGCTCTCTAGTTTAGATATCGTTAAGTGGACTGGATGCAGGGCATAAAAGAGATAACGAATCCAGTTGTTTGTGTCATCCGTTTCAGGAAAGTACCTGCGTAATTGCGCACCCAACTCACTCAGGTGCTTCGCTATATCACATTTGACATTGTCCATAAGCTTGAGTTCATTTGCACACAAAAAAATCATACAATGATGGAAAAACGTGTGTTGTCATTGTTAATGCAGACAGAGAAGAGCTCCAACTTCTTAATCATAGCCTCAATTATGTCCCGCACATTGAATATAGTTGGAGAGTCCCTGTAATCCTAGATTCAGATCATTCAAACGAGAAAAAACATCACCCAGATAGGCCAGTCGTGTGAGAAACTCGTCATCATACAAGAGGTCAGACAAGTGAAAATTATGGTCAGTAAAACTTTAAGCTTGTCTCTCAATTTAAAAAGAACTTGTCAATACTTTGCCCCTTGATAACCAGCACACTTCTGTATGTTGTAAAAGTGTTACACGGTCGCTGCCCATCTCATTACATAATGCAGAAAATACATGAGCGTTCAGGGGCCTTGCTTTAACAAAGTTAACCATTTTCACTGTAGTGTCTGGAACGTCTTCTAAGCTGTAAGGCATTCCCTTGGCAGCAAGAGCCTCTCGGTGGATGCTGCAGTGTACCCAAGTAGCGTCGGGAGCAACTGCTTGCACGCGCGTTACCATTCCACTATGTCCCCCTGACATGGCTTTTCCACCATCAGTACAGATACCATCAATTTGATGTCACAAAGCTGTCCAGTACTAAAAATATCCTCTCCTGTTGTCCTGGTTTCCAGTGGTTTGCAGAAGAGGATGTCTTCCTTAATTGACCCCCAATAAACATAACGGGCATATACCAGGAGCTGTGCTAGGCCCGCCACGTCTGTTGACTCATTCACTGGCTTGTATGCTTCCGCGGCAGCAGGAAGAATTAAGTCCTCCACAATAATATGGGGCTTGCCTGTCTTAGTCACTCGGTAGCTCACCATATAAGACGCTTCTAGCACCATCTTATTAATGGTATCTGTTGCTTTTATACATGTCTTACTACTCAAAAGTCGTCTTAATTCTCGCTCCAAAAACTCCTGTGGCTTATTTTTCAAACTGGCATGTTTTGTTTCTAAATATCTGTGTAAGAGTGAAAGTTTCATTGAGTTGTGAGATAGTACTTTTGCACATATAACACACTGTGGCTGAGGAAAGGCACTACTCCCAATATAAGTGAACCCCAAATCAATGCAGTTCATCATATTTGCACCTCTTCGATGGTCCAACGTCCCTGTCTGTTGCTCGGTGCTTTCCCGGGTAAGTGGGCAGTAGCTCCCCAACGTCCCTGTCTGTTATTCAGTGCTTTCCCGGGTAAGTGGGCAGTAGCTCTTTGGCTGCATCAGATTCACAACTCTCAGTGTCCATGCTAGCTGGGCTAACAACAAATGTAGAATTACTGATGCTAACATTGGATGTGCTTGTGGAAGCAGAACAACTTGTGTCGCCGACAGGTGCAGGTGTAGTACTGCTGGTAGTAGCAGTACTACCAGTAGAGCTGGTATGTGTCTCTATGGATGCGGACTTTACTTTTTTTAACCATGAATACATTTTCGAGCAAATGGAATGAGCAGCAGCTACGTTTGGCTACATACGAACAATTAGTGAAATTCCCGTGAGAGAGTAACGGTTAATGTGATTGGATGTTCATTATTTGACTAGGCTACCTGTATTTGAATAATGTGTTGTTATCTTGCTGAACACTAAATGGTACTTTTTTTTTTTGGGCAGTGAAACGAGGCTACTCAGGCGAGAAAAAAACCTCACCCAAATGTATAGCCCCGCTGGAAAATCTAAATGTACTGTTTGAAAATGTGATGAAAACATTCAAATTTGTTATTTTTTTTAATGTGAATCACATTTTTATTTGGCGTACCCCTGGGGTACGCACATCCCAGTTTGGGAATACCTGCTGTAGTCAATACTAGCATATTCAGGTTTTAGCTGATATTCTTTGCTTCATTATCTTCACACAGTATTGTATAAAGGCATGTCTGCCTGTATTGCATTCGTGGGAGCATGGGGATGGTTAGGCTCCGTATTCATCACATTGCAGAGGTGAATGCTTGTGCTAATTCATGCATTGGCTGTTATGTCCTGTATCATCTGCAATGTATCATCCCAAATTCGTAAACATGGGCACCCTCATAGATATCATCCTGACCAACTTGCCCTCTAAATACACCTCTGCTGTTTTCAACCAGGATCTCAGCGATCACTGCCTCATTGGATGTGTCCGTTATGGGTCCGCGGTCAAAGGACCACCCCTTATCACTGTCAAACGCTCCCTAAAACACTTCTGCGAGCAGGCCTTTTTAATCGACCTGGCCCGGGTATCCTGGAAGGATATTGACCTCATCCCGTCAGTAGAGGATGCCTGGTTGTTCTTCAAAAGTGCCTTCCTCACCATCTTAAATAAGCATGCAACTTTTCAGGGAAGTCAGGAACCAGTATACACAGTCAGTTAGGAAAGCCTGCAGCACTAACTCCAAAAAGTTTTCGGACACTGTAAAGTCCATGGAGAATAAGAGCAACTCCTCTCAGCTGCCCACTGCACTGAGGCTAGGAAACACTGTCAGCACCGATAAATCCATGATAATAGAGAATTTCAATAAGCATTTCTCTATAGCTGGCAACGCTTTCCACCTGGCTACCCCAACCCTGGCCAACAGCTCTGCAACCCCCACAGCAACTGGCCCAAGCCCCCCTCCGCTTCTCCTTCACCCAAATCCAAACAGCTGATGTCCTGAAAGAGCTGCAGAATCTGGATCCCTACAAATCAGCTGGGCTAGACAGTCTGGACCCTCTCTTCCTAAAATTATCCGCCGCCATTGTCGCAACCCCTATTAGTAGTCTGTTCAACCTCTCTTTCGTATCATCTGAGATTCCTAAAGATTGAAAAGTGGTCGCGGTCATCTCCCTCTTCAAAGGGGGAGACACTCTAGACCCAAACTGTTACAGACCTATATCCATCCTGCCCTGCCTTTCTAAAGTATTCGAAAGCCAAGTGAATTAACAGATCATTGACCGTCTCGAATCCCACCGTACCTTCTCTGCTATGCAATCCTGTTTCCGAGCTGGTCACGGGTGCACCTCAGCCACGCTCAAGGTCCTAAACGATATCATAACTACCATCGATAAAAAACAGTACTGTGCAGTCGTCTTCATCGACCTGGCCAAGGCTTTTGACTCTGTCAATCACCGTATTCTTATTGGCAGACTCAACAGCCTTGGTTTCTCGAATGACTGCCTCGCCTGGCTCGCTAACTACTTCTCAGATAGAGTTCAGTGTGTCAAATTGGAGGACCTTTTGTCCCGACCTCTGGCAGTCTCTATGGGGGTGCCACAAGGTTCAATTCTCGGGCCGACTCTTTTCTCTGTATATATCAATGATATCACTCTTGCTGCGGGGATCCACCTCTATGCAGACGGCACCATTCTGTATACATCTGGCCCTTCTTTGGACACTGTGTTAACAAACCTCCAAACGAGCTTCAACACTCCTTCCATGGCCTCCAACTGCTCTTAAACGCTAGTAAAACTAAATGCATGCTCTTCAACCGATCGCTGCCCGCACCCACCCGCCCGCCCAGCATCACTACTCTGGACGGTTCTGACTTAGAATATGTGGACAACTTTAAATACCTAAGCGTCTGGCTAGACTCACGTTAAGCATCTCCAATCCAAAGTTAAATCTAGAATCGGTTTCCTATTTCACAAAAAAGCCTCACTCATGCTGCCAAACATACCCTCGTAAAACTGACTATCCTGCCGATCCTTGACTTGGGCGATGTCATTTACAAAATAGCCTCCAACACTCTGCTCAGCAAATTGGATGCTTCACAGTGCCATCCATTTTGTCACCAAAGCCCCATATACCACCCACCATTGCGACCTGTATGCTCTTGTTGGCTGGTCCTCGCTACATATTCGTCGCCAAACCGACTAGCTCCAGTTCATCTATAAGTCTTTGCTAGGTAAAGCCCCGCCTTATTGCAGCTCACTGGTCACCATAGCAGCACCCACCCGTAGCACGCGCTCCAGCAGGTATATTTCACTGGTCATCCCCAAAGCCAACACCTACTTTGGCCGCCTTTCCTTCCAGTTCTCTGCTGCCAATGACTGGAACGAATTGCAAAAATCACTGAAGTTGGAGACTTATATCTCCCTCACTAACGTCAAGCATTGGCTGTCAAAGCAGCTGTACACAGCCCATCTGTAAATAGCCAATCCAACCAACTACCTACCTCATCCCCATATTTGTTTTTTTATGCTCTTTGCACACGAGTATTTATACTTGCACATCCTCATCTGCACATCTATCACTCCAGTGTTAATTTCTAAATTGTAATTACTTTGCCACTATGGCCTATTTATTGCCTTACGTCCTTACTTAATTTGCACACACTATATACAGATTTTCTATTGTGTTATTGACTGTACGTTTGTTTATCCCCTGTGTAACTCTGTGTTGTTGTTTTTGTCGCACTACTTTGCTTTATCTTGGCCAGGTCGCAGTTGTAAATGAGAACTTGTTCTCAACTGGCCTACCTGGTTAAATAAAGGTGAAATATATATATTTTTAAAACAGTCGTTATGGCATGGCTGCTATTATTGCTATAGCCAAGAGCTCACGGTGAAGTCGTGGTGACATAGAGGCCAACACTAGCTACCCTGTAAGGGGTGCGTAACTGGTGGCAGGGAAGTCAAACGCAGGAGAGCAGAACTTGGTGAATAGCCGGGGCAGTTTAATATATAAAACTAATGGCATATAAAACAACAAACACATGGGTACAAAACCCGTAGCGCACCAGTAACACATAGCACAAGAACTTACAATAAACAATTCCCGACAAGGACATGGGGGAAACAAAGGGAAAATATACAACATGTAATTAGGGAATTGAAACCAGGTGAGTGTGAAAACAAGACAAAACAAATGAAACATGAAAAATGGATCTGCGATGGCTAGAAGACCGGTGACATCGACCGCTGAACCCTGCCCGAACAAGGAGAGGAACCGACTTCGGTAGAAGTCGTGACATACCCCTTCAACTGTATCGGCTTGGAACATCGCAGTATGATGGCAGACATTCATTTTACCCAGGTGCAAAACAAATGTTTTCTCAGATCCTTTACCCACGTGCTATGTGGCTTTCAACATGAACACTGAGTTTATACATTCATCGAGAATGTGCTGCTTTTAGTGTGTATTTATTGTGATGCATGTAATGGCTGGTGCAATCAATTTCCCCTTTGGGGGATTAATAAGTACTTATCTTATTTAGCCTACTAATGCATTATCGGGTTTTACTGTGTTATACCTTAGTGGGGAAGCTGATTCTAAACAGCTCTGAATGTACTTGCCAGTACTATGCCTCATGAAACTTGCTATGATGGCATCAGCGGTGGTCAATAGCCTTCATGTTGCCGTCTTTGCTGGCTGCTTGATATAAAGGACATTACATATAGCTGCAGGTGGTTGGCTGTATCATATTGCTAAAGGTTGCTTCTTAGATAAGGAGATATTTTAATGTAGACCCACCAGATGATTTCTCACGCGGCGGTGCGTCTCCAGGATGGCTCGGTTCGTACTGCTTACGGTTGCTAGTCAGATAGGTGGAATATACCAAGATGACAGCTCATCTTGCCTCAAGCGAGGTTACCAGGCGGTAATGATACCATCATGATCCTGTCAGTATGATTAAAGTGTTAGATATTTCCCCCTAGAAACCCTACTTTTGTATCTCCCACCCCCTACAACTTCCTTTCATACATTGTTGTCTTTAATTTCAGTAAAAATCTACATTAATTCTCTGAAATGTTCCCCTGGATAGTTCATTTTAATGATAGAAACATAAAAAAGCTGAATAAATGGCATTTAATGAGCTTGATGATAAAGTGTTGACTGGTACAGAGAGTGTGTTTAACTACCCGGAAAACGCTCTCTGATTGTTCAAGGGTATGCCAGGACACTTCCTTCATTGTATATCTTGTCAATTTAAGCTAGAATGAACTCCTATGGAGGAGTGTTCTGGATGACACTTCAATGCTTCCACGGATTCAGAACATACTGATAGCCCCTGTAGTTGAAAGAGAGATTAAAGTAGATGTCACACGTCAAAATTTGATGGATGACCCTATGTGAACCTATGTGACCGCTATGTGAACCTAAGGGGCTGCCTGTCAGGACATCCTGATGGTTAGGTGGGGGTCTTTGGGTAAGGGTCCAGTTGTCAGGTCAACCGGTAATGATTTATGACCCAAGCCTGATTTATGACCCTATGTAATGATTTATGACCCTATGTCCTGTTGTAGCAGGCATGCCCATATTTGGGCTTCCGGTCAGGACATCCTGGCCTGGGGTGGGGGTCTTTGGGGTAAGTGTCAAGCTGTCAATGTCGTAAATCAAAAAAAGATCATGATTTATGACCCTATGTAGTGATTGATGCCCCAATGGTTTGTAGAATGGGGGCATGCCCATATTTGGGCTTCCGGTCAGGACATCCTGATGGTTAGGGGTGCTTTTTGGATAAGTAAGTGACCAGGTGTCATGTCAAACTGTTCCTGGATGTCTAGTGTTGGGGGTTGTTAATGAACATTTCAAAGAGGCTGGCTTTGCAGAAGCCTTATAAAGCCCCAGAACAATTCCTGTTTAAGACTGTACAAGATCTTAAGAATAACCATGGAATTTGGGATCGGTGACAAAGCAGTGATGACTGTAACAACTGAAGCGGGTCCTCGGTTGGTCCATAGAGCACGGGCCAAGTATCAACCCGCAATATATGATGCTCCAAAAAAACGTTTTTTAAATGTTTATAGAACCCAAATACCTCCATCAAATGCGCTGAAAGATCAAGTGTTGATGTCTAATGGACAGCTGTGGGGGTATCGGTTTGATTACGTGGCCTGTAGAGTGACCCTCTATACGGTAGCTGAAGGAGAAGAATATACAGACCAGACTGTAGGCTTGGAATATGGTGTTGAAGACTGGTCGGTTTTTCGCAAGGTTGTGTGTCCTGAACTGCGCCTTATCACCAAGGGGTATAGTGTGTTCACGGGCCACGAGACCCGTTGGGAAGGTACCCCTGACTCCTCAGGACGAATATTTCACAGGGTGAAAATACAAAGACAGAATGGACGTCCCTGCGGCTGCGTGGAGTTCTATATCGGCACCCAGGAAATCCGAAACCAAAACCTCAGGGAGGGGGGCCATACTGGGGATACCCGACTGCGTCTGCTTATTCCTTTTAAAAGTTGGGATGTAATGGAATTGAAAATGTTGCAGGCGTTGGATGATCTCTTTGTACAGAGCCAACAGCGGCAGAGCCTTGTTCATTTAAAGAAGTGCATAATATATACGAATCGTAAAGATTACGATGCAAAAGAGCCTCCAGAAGATACAGCGTCAGAAGAAAACTAAGTAAGCGGATGCTTTAACCACGCCCCCCCAGATACCCAATGGCCTTGTTCTACAATAAAAAGAAAAAAGCAGCCAGTTCTTCATTTCAGCATACACCATGGATCTCCAGACCATCTACGTGGACGCATCTACGTCATGGGGCCCCGAAACTAAGGACTCAATGCCTCACAGCCCTACACTCTACTCACCCCTGGCAAGACCCTCGACACCCCCTACATGTACCCAGCCTGAGGATGTGTTTGATGGGGTGGTCAGTACTATTTTTGTGGATACCATCAAGGCCTCTGTAGCTACACTTTTAGACTTGGTGATTGGCGACTATATAAGAGAAAAATGCATCGGCTGTGAGATCAATCACCCCAGCCAGCGTCGTCATCCTTGCCTATACGACCCTCCGAGATACTACTTTTTCAATCATTTTGAGGAGCTGGTGAAAAGACTGTGGTCCCGCAGGTTTATACCCTCGCTGGTCAGCGCCCTGGAGGCTATGGGTCTTGTGCCGTCTATCCCTAGAGTTTACGGGGTAACCGAGGCCTTCCTACATGAACTGAAGGAGGCAATTTTCATCCACGAGAAACTCAAAGAAATCCGACACACCCTGGTGGCCGACAACAAATACCGGGAAGCTGTGGTTGCTGATGTGGTGCTTTTCTGGCTCAATAAATCCCAAGAGACCGAGTGACATTTTGTTATTTAGACGTAAAAGCTATGGGTAACTATGTGTCTACGATGTTGGAGCGAATAAATACATTTTTTCTTTTGAGAGACCTTACAAATGTTATGCATCAGATTATTGAAAATAAAGTGAATAATGTATCGTTCTACACGACACACAATACCTGGGCTAATGTAGAGCGTTTGCTGAAAATGGAACAAATCATGAATCATGTACGACATACGGGTGGGAGTTTGCAATGGACACAAATGGTATCAAGAATTGTTGATGAGTCTGAAGAGCTAGAAGTAACTTTGGCTAAGATTTTGCATTATTTGTTTGAACCCCCATTTAATGTGAACGTGTATCATATTTGTTGTTTATATACTTATATATCCGACGTGTGTGTTTTAAAAATTCAGCGACACAAACCTGTAAATCTAAACCATATATACAGGGTGTTGCATGATGTGATTGTTGAGAAAACTGGGACTTGTATCTTGCAACAAATCCTGAATTGGTTGTATACGTAATACTTGGTGTTAAAAAAATAAAAATTCTCAAACTGAAATGTTGTCGTTATTTGAAAGTGGCTCATTAACGTTATTGTCCCTCAGAGAGGCAAGAAGGATGGCTGAACAGCTGTTGAAAAACATTTATTATAATCCCGCTAACCCCGGGTCTTATGGTGGTAAAGAGCGTTTACAGAGAGCAATAGCCGAAGAAACAGGTAGCCTGTTAAGCGATGCTAAAGTGAGTGAGTGGTTATCAGAGCAGGATGCCTATACTCTCCATAAATCTGTAAGAAAACAATTTCCAAGAAATAGAGTTTTTTCTACGCATCCCTTATCCCAATTTCAGGCGGATCTATGCGACATGCAGGCCCTTGCCGATAAAAATGATGGAAATCGCTACATGCTAACGGTTATAGATATTTTCTCTAAAGTAGCCTTTGTAAGGGTTTTAAAAAATAAGAGCGGGGCCGAGGTAACCCGGGCCTTTGACTCGATCTTGAAGGCAGGAGGAGCACCCAATAAAGTGCAGACTGATGGCGGAAAAGAATTCTTCAATAAAACATTTCAGAAGCTGATGAATAAGTATAAAATAATACATTTTGCTACAGGCTCTGATTTGAAAGCTTCGGTTGTGGAACGCTTTAATAGGACTTTGAAAGAGCGGATGTGGCGATATTTTACAGCTCACAACACCCACAGATATACAGACATAGTTCAGGATTTAGTAAACGGGTACAACCACAGCTTCCATAAGAGTATACGTATGAAGCCCTCTGACGTCTCTTCGGAAAACTCTTTTCAAGTCTTTAAAAATATGTATGGTTTGTTCCCACTTCGCCGTAAGAAAAAAATGACTTTTAAATTCCTAGTGGGTGACTTGGTTCGTATATCAAAGTTGAGGGGTGTTTTCGACAAAAAATACGAACAAGGCTTTAGCTCGGAGTTGTTTACCGTTACCGAATGTCTGCCACGCATTCCCCCGGTCTACAAATTAAAAGATTATGACGGGGATCTTATAGAGGGATCTTTTTATGAGAAGGAATTACAGAAGGTCCAGTTGGGTAAAGACAAAGTCTTTCACGTGGAGGAGATTCTAGATCAGAAGAGAGAAAAGGGTAAAAAATGGTTGCTGGTCCGCTGGAAAAACTGGCCTCAAAAGTTCAACAGTTGGGTATTGGAGCATGATGTGGTGGAGGCAACGGGGATTAATTTAAACCCCTAGTCATGATAACTAGCGCATCAGTCGCGTGTACACAGTTGGGCATCATGGAACACAGCGGCTTCTACCTGACTCTCCCCAGTAATGCGTCGGCACAGATATATCGTAATAATCAGAGTTCGAAGTATACAACCAATTTTCCAAAGCCTATAGAGTTATCAGAGGCTTGGGAAGTAGGTCTCAGCGAGATTACATACCCCCATAGTTGGTATAATATCAAAGCTAAGGACCGTGATTTTTATTGCAAAAGGTTATCGGAACCTGCAAAACTTATTAAGCTTAAAAAAGGTTTCTATAGAACCGTCGACAGGATCGTCTCAGAGTTGAATGAACACCTAACCCTGAACAAGATGGAAATATTCCTATTCTACAATCCAATCCATAAAAGGATACAAATCTCAGGGCCTGCTAACGGAGGTATAAAGACCAGCGGTAATTTATCCTACATGTTGGGGATGGGTCCCAATAAATGGACGTATGTGAACGATAAATTATTCCCATTCCCTGCGGATATACATGCAGGATTTTACAACATATTTGTGTATACCGACATCATAACCTATCAAAGGGTCGGAGACAGCTGTGTGCCCCTCCTGCGAACAGTTCATATAGACGGAAAGGATGGGGACATCGTCACTGTCAATTATGACAAGCCGCACTACGTACATGTCAGCAAGAACTATATTGAAAACATTCTGGTTGAGCTTAAAACGGATCAGAACGAAAACATTGAATTTACTTATGGTAAAACGATTGTAAAACTCCACTTTAGACCCACCAAAACCTCTCTACATATATAATATCTGTATTATATTTATAAACATAATACAAATAAAAGAGTTATGGAGCACCATCAGCTCGACCCTAACCGTTATGTTTCATACTATGTGGATCAAGTTGGTAATGGACTACCAGGATATCATGGAGCACCGACAATGTATGGTGCGGGGATAGGCGGTATATTCCGTAACCTCTTCAGGATGGTTTTACCGTTTATGAAGAGGGGCTTCAGCATAGCCAAACCACATTTAAAATCCGCGGCTAAAAATATAGTAAGTGAGGTTGTAGCCAATGCTATGACCCGAAGGGCGTCACCAGATGTGGAGCATCAAGAAGGCTCGGGGCTTATGATATTGTCTCGAAGACCAAAAAAGAGACCCCCAGGTTTAAGACGCAGGCCGGCACCTAAAAAGCGGCGGTTAACTGTTAAAAGAACCTCAGTAAGTCAAAGACGTGGTAAAGTGAGGAGGTCTGAACCAAAACAGGCTAAAAGAATACTAGGAAGTATTTTCTAAAAGAATAAGTGACATGGCTCTTTTACATCGAATGTCCTCTGAAGCTATAAAGACAGAACTCGATCTTTTCACGGCCCCTTTAACGCAGCATTCAATAGATAGATCCAGTTATGTGGAGATAGCCCCTCTCTCTGCTATTACCGATAACGGGCCTATCGAATTTTTCATACCAGGCCACGGTGACAACTATCTGGACCTCAACAACACCTTGGTGCATTTACGTCTAAAAGTGACCAAAAGAGATGGGTCTAATATTGCAGGCGATGCCAAAGTGAGTCTCATTAATTACCCCTTGGCCACCATTTTCTCCCAAGTTGATGTGACTTTGGGTGAACGCCTAATCAGTCAAAGCAGCGCCACATACCCATATAGAGCCATCATGGAGTGTTTACTAAACTACTCCGAAGACACTCTCAAAACACAATTTAGCGCCGGGCTGTTTAGCAAGGATACTGCAGGAGCCTCTATGGAATCGACAGACCCTTCCACCGGTGCAAACAAAGGACTAGCGGCACGAGCTCGCTACTGCGCCGAATCTCGAGAGTTTCATTTGCTAGGCCCTATACACTCTGACATTTTCTTTCAAGAACGGTTACTCTTAAATTCGGTTGATTTAAGATTAAAATTAACCAGGGCCAAGGATGATTTTTGCCTGATGTCTCCCCAAGACGGGGATTTTAGTTTGAAAGTGTTGGGGGCCACCCTTTTTATTAAAAAAGTGTCTGTATCTCCGGCCGTACGCCTGGGTCACTCACATGCTTTGATGAAAGGAAATGCCCTTTACCCTCTCCAAAGAATTACCATGAAAACCTTTAGCATACCTGTGGGCAGTAGAATCTGCAGTCAAGAAAACCTATTTCTAGGCCCTTTACCTAGATATGTGGTTATAGGTCTGGTTGATCACGCCTCTAATACGGGGAGTTTAGATAAAAACCCCTTTAATTTTCAACACTTCAATGCAGAGTATGTAGCTCTCTGTCAGGACGGACGTCAGGTCCCTGCTAAGGCTTTCCAACCCCAATTTAACAACAACATATCTGTGCGAGAATTTTACAATCTATTCCTGGCTACAGGGAGGCATCTAAAAGATCTCTCTTTACCTATTGACAGAAATGATTTTGCAGAGGGTTACACGTTGTATGCTTTCAATTTATCCCCTGATGATGACACCTCAGGAAATCTGTCTGTGGTGTCCCAAGGTAACCTCAGGCTGGAAATGCGTTTCCGTACACCTTTAGCCTGTACAGTTAGCATGATTGTTTACGCATGCTCTGATTCAATCTTGGAAGTGAATGCCCGAAGACAGGTCTTAGTGGATTATTATTAAGGACCTTTGAGCAAAGACATGAATACCCAAGAGTTGGAAGGGCTCATGAGCCGCTTGATTGGAAAACAATTTTGTGGAGTGATGGCTTGTGATGAATTACCTATTGAGATATGGCCTGAGAGGCCTGCAATGTTTATTGTCAATACCCATCCTAAACACATGCCTGGTGAACATTGGCTAGCTATGACATTAGAACAGGAAGGTGGAAGAAAAATCTCAACTTTTTTTGATTCCTATGGCTTTCCCCCCGGTTTTTCACATTTCCCTAAATCTATTAAAGATTTTTTGACCCTAAACGGTTCAAAGATCTACTACAGCATCAAACAAGTGCAAGATAACCTTTCCACTACATGCGGTCACCACTGTGTATTTTACCTGTGCCAAAGAGCCCGGGGAGTTTCTTTTGAAGATGTTATGTTTCTTTATAAGGATGATTTAAGAAGTAATGATAACTTTGTATCTTGTTTTGTTAGAAAATATCAAAAGTGTTCAAATGTGTGTCGTTTAAGAACGCGTAATCAAGGCGTATGCTCACGTCATATGTTTCAAGAATGCCACAAATGTTAAATTGCTTATTTTTCAAATAAAACATTTTATTGAATTTAATCATAGTCATTCAAAAGTCATTTTCAAAAGTCTAACCACGCCGAGAGATCGGGATTAGGAAAAGGTCCTGAGACGTTCATGGGAGTAAATGAGTTAGCATCATCGCTTTCATAGGGGGACGGTGTCGTTGGGGCATCTTTAGGGGTGCTGTATCTCGTTGAAGGCTTTTGTTTTAAAGCTTGAATCTGTTGACGAAGCTTATGGTTGGGTACACCGGAGAGGGGAATGTTCAGGATTGCCAGGGCCTTAAGAAACTGACGCCAGCCGGGAGGCCTTCGGTCATCAGCAACCTTGTGGGCAGCCGTGGTACTTTTAAGTAAGTCCACCATATGGGACCCCCTAACAACAGCGCCCTGAAGTATAAACTCTCCAGAATCGTTCCAAGCAGCTAACCCCTTTGAGTCTTTTATCTTGTTCATAATGTATTTAACATTCTTCCTGTTACGTAAAGGCACATGTGTCAGTAGGTCATGCATAACTTTATCTTCAAAAGGCATTTGAGCTTCACCAGACATAGGATCTTCACTAGGTAAGATCGCCGGTACAGGCCTTACCGGGGCCTGGCTATCGTTAGGTTCGACATCTGTTAAAGGGTCCGGTAGGGAAAGTGTTAAATGGTTGGTCTCTCTCTCCCCTTGCTTTACCAGAGTCAAATATCTTTGCATTAGGTTTGTGTATTTTTGGATCTTATCATAGGGGTTCAATCCTTTTCGGTTCAAAACATCCTTCATGGCCGTATCCAAATCATTTTCAGCTGTTTGTCTGATATTTTCAGGACCCTGCATTTGATTTTTAAGTCTATCCAACTCTTGTTGTGGCACCAAGTACATTTTAGTGGCCATCACACCGCGTGTTCAACCCCCACGTCTGGCCGCAATAAGGCTGGTGATGAAGGGCACGGCTATACTGAGTAAAGGTATAAGAAAACCCCCAGACTGTTGTATACTATGTCTTTTCTTTTGAAGACTGGCCCTTTTATTGGCAAAGAGTTTGATCGCGGTCTTTTGTCTCTTTAATTTTTTCAATTGGTTCAGGGTGAGTGGAATGCGTCCTTTGAGAAGATTCAAAGCAATCTCACATAAGGCTAATATGAGATCTGAAGAACAACTACCCAAGATGGCCTTCCGTCCTTTAGCTGTAGACCCAACTAGCCTTGTCAAGAGGGGCAGGTTTCTTTTTAAACGCAGAGACATAGCGTTTACTTTTTAGGAAGGTATGCAGCAGGCCGCTCCCACGGAAACAGCCCTGTACGTAGCCTAAGGTGTTCTGGAGTATTTGCTTTTAAATCCACGATTAAATAAGAAAATGGCTCTTTGGTAGCGTCCTCATAGCTCTCCATAAAGTATGATTTCCGTCCAGGGTACATCTGCTGAGCTAGAGTGCTAATTTGCAGTTTGTCTCTAGGATTTTTAAACAATACCATGTAGTTGGCATTCAAGCTAATGGTCCGACTATTTTTACCTTGGTGAAACACATTCTGGACCAAGTAAAGCACGGACAGGTTTCTATGATGAGTATATTGGGTAAAAGCTCGTGCAATTTCGGGGTGTTCGCTACCAGCAAATAGCATATCGTCCAAAACCAGCAGATTATATTTATGTGGGGGGAGAAGTTCATCATCAGACAGAGATTCGGGTATTCCTTCAACAAACTTGATTTTTATTGTCTTCAATAATTCATCATACAGAGGTTGGTAACATGAATAACACCATACAATATTGTCAGGCTTTTGAGATAACACATGTTCAGAATTCTCTAAAATACTTTTTACAAAAAAAGTTTTACCACTGTTTGATGGGCCTGCAATTAAGGCCGAAAAGGGCAGTTTTAAACGGGGGTCAAAATCCTCGACAGCCGTCATTATATCTTAAGCTTTAAGACACACTGGGGCTTGTAGCATAAGTCAGTAGCCAAAGGGCAATGTGGTACCGTCAGGCAATAGCCGTCTCTTGTCATAGACTACCCTGAATCTTTTAGTGAGTGGGGCGTTTCTTAGATGGAACCCCTTTTTATCCCTCACTATTTTGTTGTAGGAGGTCAAAATCTCCAAGTCACTATTCTTGTCATTTACGAACCCGTCGACCAAGCGCGTGATTGATTCCAAGTTTACACGCGGGGCATTTTCGTAGTTTTGAGTCACGCCTTTGGCTTTCAACACCACGTGATTGTCTTTAGTCCTAAAAGCATAGCTTTTGGGCCCACATGAGGACCATTCTGTGATATGGTCACCCTCGGCGAGTTCACTAGTTAAACCCCCAAGATAGTTGCTAAGTGGGGGGGTCCAATCCCCCGGCTTGCTTACATAGACCACAGAGTCTGTGTCGTGGTAAAGAACCCGCCGCTGAAGCTGTTCCATGAGGGTGTACAGTTCAAGTCGGGCATAGGCTGTGGTAAATGCTGCAAGAAACACATTTACATTACCTGGGGGTAGAACCCACTTTGGGTTGCGCCGCCATTGCACCAAGGCAATGTCTTGACTCAAGAATGAAAAATGTGAAATTTCGTATTGGTCCGAAAAAACAAATTCCAAAAATTCTTCCGGGTCTTTAATGATCGAAGTTGTTAGCATATTGCTTCTCTGCGCTAACTTCCCCCAAAGGGAGTTCAAGTACAATTTCGAAACATTTCTTTTGGTTTTGTTGACCTGTATTCTGTCAGGGTCAAGAAGTATGCCTTCTCTGTCATGGTAGTCTTGAATGTACTTCTCTTTACTTTCTTGATCTGTGACCGATGCTGGATAGCCTGAAGCCATCTGCTTGCATCTCAAGAAGGTCTTGATGTACTCTTTAAAAAGTGTGTCTGATTTCCTGGAAAAGTTCCACACTTCAAAGATTTTGGCCACACGATACCCCTTCTCCAAAGCCTTAGAGAATTCAGCGGTGACCCAGACACCTGTCAGGGCTCTTTCTTGATCTGAGTGATCACATGGGTTTTCCTGGTTGTTGTTTTCACAGCATGTGCGACAAAGGGGAAAGAAAAGTTTTCCTTTAGACCCCTTGTAAGGCAGCACAGGTATAAACAGACCCCTAGGAGGGTAGACAGTCGCTTTGATTAAACCAAAATAATTTTGGGGTTCGTCAAAGTCGCTGTGAATAATTTCAGGATGCCCTATAGGATAGCATGAGGAACTCATTACATGAGGATATAGGGATGTAAAATCTACATAGCCTATTGTCTCGTCGGGTTGAGCTACATAACGCAATGTCAAAGCATTGGTCCTGCCTCCAAACAAGGCCTGTCTCGGTTCCAGGGGCTCTGGAGGGTCATATTGGGTAAGGAAGGCCTGAACATGAGGATCCGCCTTTTTCAGGGCTGTCCATTCGTGTTCCCACAAAACCACAACTTTTAACCCGTATGTAGCCTTTAAAGAATTCAGTTTGTCTTGAAACTCTTGGTACATTTCCCCAAAAGTCTTTTGGGTTAGGACACACATGGCCTGGGGGACAAAGCATAATTTACAACCGTGGAAGAAACAACCGTTGTACTCATACACTGTCTCAACACCGTCAATCTGTGTGTATCCATCTACATGGTAAGGCCCAAAAGCCTTCTCCCCCCGATTCAAAGCATGTTGGATAAAAACATTTTTATCCTGGGCTAGGTACTCCAACCATTGAATGGAGCCACTAGAGTAGGCCTTGAATTGTCGTCGGTAGTTGTCTGGCGATGGGATCGCTATAGATGCTGGAGTTAGATAGTGTGTACGATAGGTTTTCATGCACGCGGATGCAATAGTTGTACAGCTCCAGGGGTCAATGCCTGCATCTTTGATTACCTCTTCTCTGAATCTGAGGCATCCTTCACGTAGTATAACCACGTCATTGTCACAGTATGATTCCATCTCTTTATGAAAATCAAAAGTTCCATGTCTTACTGTCTCGTACCACGTCATGAATTTCTCACGCTCTTTGGTAGACATTTGATCACAACCGTACATTTCGGGGGCTGGATAAGCTCCTATATAATGTAGATTCTCCTCAGATGTGAAGAAGTGGGGGAAATAGCCTTTGACCGAGTTTTCAAAACCCAAGGCCTCTGGCATTTGAGCCAATCTCATGGGTAAGAAGCTTAAGCTGTCAATGTATCTCTGTTTGAAGGCGTGGTCAACATAACATAAGATTTTACTCCCTTGAGCAATGACACTGGGCGCCACGCCTTGCTGTATCAAAGGGTTCAGAAGCAGATAGGAGTCATAGGCTCGCGCATTGTGAGCTATAAACGTGAAGTTTCTGTACTGGGCCTTTCTAAAATGTTTTAGAAAGAGTCGGGCGCAATCGGGCCCCTCGGCCGACCACTTTTCACCGGTGAAAGTCATGGTAGATACAAAAATAGGCAAGTGAACCCCTGATTGCTGATTTGTCTCAAAATCATAAAAAACATATTTCTCTGTATGTTCATCTTCAGCCAAGGGCTGAATGTAACACTCATGTGTTACTTCTTGAACAACTTCTGCGTCTCTGCTTTTCAAGGGCCCTTTACAGATTGGGCAATGTATGATTCCACAAACATGGGGTTTAGGGCTGTCTATTTTAAGGTTGTAATTGCATTGACATTTTGGACATTTCTTGTTAATGTCACAAATGCTTACAGATTTACAGGCCTTGGGGTGCCATGTTTCAGTTTTGTGTTTTTCGTAACAGTAGGCCGAACGACATGTGCGGTGACAATCCTCACAGGGTGTCAAGTTTAGCGGTTGCATAGGGCAATGTTTATCCAGACATACTGAACAGTTATAACGGCACGAGTGCCCCCCCTTGCGGGTGTAGCCGGTATGACAGGCTGGACAGACATATGGGGCGCCTAAAAATGCTGTGATGTTAGTTACGGCATAGTAATGCTCATTTTGCACATAAAAGTACATAGTCTTAGGGTGTGGCTCTTGTATATTTTGGAACTTCAAGAGAGCGTCATTAGCCCTGCTGTGGTACAAAACCACAATCTTGATATTCAGAAAGTTTTCAAATTTGCCTATGTCTGAGAAAGCCACAGCCTCCTGTATACCTAAACCCACAGCCTTTTGTAGCTCTTGAGCTTTCTGTAACGCTTCGCGCTCTGTACATCCTGGGCTGAGTAAGTGGGCCAAACCTATGGCAAAGCATAGCTTATTACCATGATTGTGAACGATTATGAGGTAGGCCTTTTTATTGCTTATGATTTCGGACTGCATCAGGCTATCGAGTTTACGTCTCTGCCCGCCGCCCCCTTGTGGTGGCCGGACTAATTGTACTACAAGTTCGAGGGTCCTATCTGCTAGCACGTTTAAATTTGACTGAACAAGGCGTTCTAGCAGGTTAACAAATTGTTCAAGATCTGCTTCACCCCTATTTAAAATAAGCGACACACGGCTCTGCAGACTGTCTCCAAAAATTTCCAACTGTAAGGTATCCCTTGGTTGGCTATAAGCTCTAACTCTATCTACCAGTTCATTCAAAGTGTCCATAAGCATTACGTAAAACACAGCATATTCCCGAATCTGACCCCCCCATGCGAAATTGAAAAACTGTCGAACCTCAATATTGTGGAATTTATTTCGATACAAAACATGTTCACTGCGATCAAGACCATCCCCATCCTGATTTGCTAGACAATTGTCCAACTGTTCAAAAACATCGTATTGGGTTTCAGACTCTTCAGACATGGGTGTTAAAGGCTGGCTTAGAGGTGTAGGTGGTGCAGAATTAAACCTAGGGCTTTCGTTCTGTACATTGTGATCAAGACCTTCCCGCTCCAGATTTGATAGACATTTGTTCAGCTGTTCAAAAACATCGTATTGGGTTTCCTCTTCGAACAAGGGTGTTAAAGGATGGCTTAGAGGTGTAGGGGGTGCAGAATTAAACCTTGGGCTCTCGTTCATCTGGGTAATTAAAGATATGATTGATTCGGGTATCTGTGATAACCTGTTTTCATCTGCAGACCCTGACTCATTCATACGTGTAATAATTTCAATGAGTTCGGAGGGAATCTGGGATAATAGGTTTTCATCTATAGCCCCTATGTCAATTAGCCCAGAATCATTCATATGGTTAATTATATCTTGGAGCTCTGTAGGGATTTCCGCTAAGAGGGTTTCAATTGTCTCGCTTAGGTCTATAGGGGGCGCCATTTCTCTACTTAAGGATGTGTGTGCTTGTGTTTTTTTTTTTTACATATGTGTTTTTTAACGGAGGTATTTGCTTGTTTTAACCCTACTGTTGTTTAACATGCGGGGAAGCTCTCTACGCCAGAATGACACATCCTGATTGTATTGATGTTCGAATAGAATACCCATACGACGTTGAAGTAAAGCCTTTCGTGATTTTAAACCCTGTGTAAAAGCCTTGAAAAGCACGGCTTGGTCTATTTCACAAGAGGCTGTTGCCCCACCAGAATTGGCCGCTTCAATAAGGTTGGCCACTTCACAGAACATCAAATCGTCTACCTCAGAAATGTCATTTAAAACTTTGAAATCATCAGGCTTCGCTGTTCTGGTGACTGGGGTCTTTGGCGCCTCTTCGGGATCTAGATGTGTAGCTTCTTGGATGTCTTTATAAGCCGGCGAGGAGTCTGCATTAAAAAATAATACATACAGAAAAATAGGTTATTAACCCTAAAATATGTTTGATAAAAATGTAAAATACATTTCAGATATAAGCCTATATATTAACAATACATTAATTAAATACCTCGGCTTTTTTGAAGAGGGCTGTTCTGAAGAAGCTCTGAGAACTCGGGAACATGTCTTTGGGCAACCCTAATTATAGCATCTGCCTGGTCTGTAGCTTGTGAGCCTGAAAGTAAAAAAAAAAAAAAACACCATTAGTCCATGTTTAAACATATTCAGGCATAAAAATAAAATATATATATAAATGATAATTGATTCATACCTTGTCCTTGTAACGCTGTCTCGTGAATACCCTCCCAGTAGTATTGTTCGGGTGAAGCGGACCTGTGGATCTGGGCCCTGATTGTCCGTTGGTGTTTAATAGGGGGCGTCCAACGGTCCTGGGTCAGGGGAGTTGACAGGCCGTTTAAAGTCTCTGTTTGCGGCTTGTGTGTAAATACATCCTGGGAGTAGGGCACAATTGTCTCGTAGGCATATCCTTCACAGAAACCGTGTAGACTCCCTATGGCACCCGTTCTAGGATGTATTTCAGCTGTAAACACATAAAATAACTTTTAATATAAGATGCCTACACTTTTTGTTTTTAAGGTATAAATATTCTTACGGAATTCTTGAATCTTACTTACTACAATTCAGGGTCGGCGTTGGGATGTAAACAATTTGTTCCGGAGACCCTACGGCCGGTTCGAGTTCAGTTATATCTCGGAGAATCTGAGTGAAGGTTTGAGAATCTAAAAAAACATTAGATAATATTAAAGCTCTAATCATTTTAGCTAATATTGACATTTTATACGTTAAGAATCCGGGCCCTAAGGCCTGTTTAATATTTCTATAACATACAACGTTTTCAAACAATTCCCAAGAACAAACAAATCTAATATATAGCATATGTAAATATTTATTTCAAGAACTAACCTTGAGAAATATCCATGAGGAGGGTTTTTACCAGATGATCTTTTTTAACGGGGTCCGTCCGATAACTATTCCTGGGGGAATGCTGTAGGGTAAATGCGCGAAAACGAAGCTAACAGGGGGACCTGTTTTGCTTAGCTTTTGTAGCCGTATGACTCGCGTGGTGTCGTATTTTTTCGCGCTAAAACCGCCTCAAAGTTATCTTTGAAGCCTAAGACATGTGGTTCAAACACCTGCCATTTGGTTCAAACATAGGGTATTGGGGGGGTGTCTAAACATTAGGTATCTTTTTGATATTCTAAAATCTCCGGGGGCTAGCATCTAGATGCTGGGGGTGGGGAGGTCTCGACATCGCTGGGCTGAATGACTTTTAGGCATCTGTTTTGCCAGATAGTGTAAACCTTGGTTTCAAACGACCCCCATGCATAGAGAGCCTTGAGCGCAGATGCAAGGGTATTTTTTTAACAAACACACCCGACCCTTTTTTCTCTGTTTTTGAAACACACACACGCGCGCACATTGCGCAAGTTTTTTTCTCAGGGACCGACTGCGCTAAGAGTGAACAAACGCGAGAGTTCCTGACATGGTAAGATTCTGATTTTAAAACCATTTATTTCATTCAAAATATTTAGTACATACATTTTATAGCCTTACATTATTAAGGTATTTTACAATGCCGTTCTTACAGATCCAGGGATCTGATGCAACCACCCCCCATTGTCAGTGTCCAGTTGGTCATCAAAATGCCGGGATCTCTTGCCAGGCTCAGCAACACTTGGTAAGTTTTCACTCCAGGGGTAGATCCGACGTCTGGCCTTTTGGTCTTGACTCTGTCTCAAGGAAAGCCTCGCCCAGCGCTGTAACTGTTCACCATTTTGGAAGAGAATGTCCAGCTTATTCATAAGGGTTATGAAAATTGGATAATCCACCCATTTAAAACTAAACACAGGAATAAAAAAGTTTACATGTTTGCGTGCTCTGGAAGCTACAGGAGAATTGACAGACTTTGTAGCATTAGACTTATCATAAAGGTCACAGGCTAAAATTGTCACTTTGTTGTCAGGGCTATAGTCCATTGAAGCAATTCTTAGAGCCTTGAGATCACTGCGGCCGCAGACCTGTTCTTCCAAAGCATATCCTGGCACATTTGTACCACTCAGGACCTGTTCAATTTTACAAAGCGCCAGCCTGATGTTTAGCCATTCTCTCATCCCCAGAGCCGGGGGAAAACTCCCAGGTTTTGCCTGATAAAGGGGTTTGGGTCCACTGTCTGTGAATATCTTTACCGTAGAATCCTCCGGGTGGAATATGTAAGACATGTGGCCCTCACTCGTACCCAAAAATCCTTTAAAACATTCTGGAGCTTCACACAGAACTTTTTCAAGGCTTTGGTCACTGGGTTCATGACAAGCCGTGCATAACATCCCTAAAATTGGCATAGGTGTCATTTTTGTTTAATATTCAGGGGGGTTATCATGTACAGGCTTAAACAGGTATTGTTCAGCCGCTTTATAAGGGGCATTAACCACCCCCAAACCGTGAGAAACAGGTTGACCTGACACCTGGTCACTTACTCAACCCTACCCCCCTAACCACCACGATGTCCTGACCTGAAACCCAAATATTGACATGCACCCTTCTACATGACATAGGGTCATAAATCATTACATAGGGTCATAAATCAGGCTTGGGTCATAAATCATTACCGGTTGACCTGACAACTGGACCCTTACCCAAAGACCCCCACCTAACCATCAGGATGTCCTGACAGGCAGCCCCTTAGGTTCACATAGCGGTCACATAGGTTCACATAGGGTCATCCATCAAATTTTGACGTGTGACATCTACTTTAATCTCTCTGTTGAATATTACCACATACAGTTCAGTGGTAAGTCAGTAAGCCTCGCTACACTTCTGCTTCAATGTAAGAATGCAACTTTTTAGTAATTCATTTAGGCCTGCAAATTTGAGAGACGCATGAGCTTAAAGGATGTTGAGAGTTCCTCTAGTTCTTATAGTGCCAAAACCTCAGCCCAAACATACTGGAGGAAACACTGAGCTTGTCATATTGATTTGGAACACGCAGCATCACATTAATCTAACAGGCTTATTACTGATTTAACACGACTACATAATGCAGTAGAACACAACAGTTAAACTAAGGAGGCTCAGGACTGGGAAGCACAGTATTTAGGAAGTCTTCATGACCACACATAAAGTATAACTAATAACGCAATGGTGTCTTGAAAATGTGCATTACTAAACGAGTTTGTCCTTCCACTAAAATCACTTTTACCATGAATATTTTGGGGGTCTGATCTTCCTTGACTTTAATGCGGGATAGAAGGGTTTAGAAAAACACAGTAAAAGTTGACAAATTGCGGAGATATTGCCCTGAACGCCAGATTATAGATGCAGGATTTGATCACTCTTTTGTTGCTGAGAACTTTCATGCCCAGCAGGATTTGTAGTGTATTTGAGTTTAAAAAAGTATTCTAAAGTTTGTAATTTCCACTTTGAAATTTCAGACTTGATTTGCCCTAACAAAAAATGTATCAACCCCTACAAAACAGTCATTCATTATAATCCACATAATCATTTCCTGTTGCTGCAGTAAAATGATCCTGCTGTAGCAAACTGGCTCAAATGAAGATCCTATCTGAATGTTAAATGTACAGTATATCTACATCTCACTGATGGAGGATGAAAAACCCACAACAGGGACACACTTATGACCAGGGCATCTCACCATGTTGTGAGAGATTGTAGAGGAGCAGACACAAAACAACAAGAAGTGTCATATATTCTAGGGAGTCCAGAGTTATCTTAGAAATACGTTTAGCTTCATTTCACTTCTCTCCCAGCAAAAGGCTCAGTGTGGCACCAAGGATACAACAACATGACAAAGCCAGTTTGGGTTTGTAGTTTGTTCAACCCCTGAATGTTTGTCCAATTTGCTTGAATTCCCATTAATAGTGTGGCTCCTCTCCAAAAGCCATTGGGTCAGGGAATCTAGATCACAGCATCTCGTTTGATGTAGTTGGACCAATTCTCCAGTCAATACACTGAGCTCCAGTTCTGAGGCCAAGTCTTTTCTGGATGGAATATAATTATAGTGTCTCTGCTGTCTCTAAAGTATGAGAATTGCACCTTTTGAACACAAACGAAAAGGTAAATGTTCATTTTTAGCCACACTCCTAATACATTTATAGATGCATCCGTACATTCACCGATGATTGACATGGATTCAATTAATTTACAGTGATTAGATACAGTTAGATAACCTCTGTTGGAACAGCATATTAGCTTCTTACAATTCTATTAAAAATTCATCAGCGATGAAGGAATTGATTTATACCAATCATGACTGTCACCATAAATTATTAATAAGAGTATCATTACTCCCAAGATACATTTTGTATGATGATGATGATGTCTGTTATTGGTCTTGATTAATATTCATACAGACTTAGATCAATAATACCTGCTTTGCCCCACCTGTAACAACATCACACATCTCTTCCTTGTATTGCCTGTATCATAAGCTGATATTTAATTTAGAAAATTCTTTCATAAACCAGACTTTCTGAGAAAACTGGAGCAGAATAATAATGAACTAGGGATCCTTTTGGTCTCTTAGCTAACTATTAACCATATCTGCATGTGTCAGCAATTTTTTCTTATCTCCCTCTACTACTCAGTAGTAATTAATGGAATCAAGAGGTGATCGAGGGAGGACATGTACAGATGAAAGGACTGGGCCAAAACACAGGGAGGAGGAGGTCAATCAGGAAGTTAGTGTCTTACATAACAGAGCCATTCCTGTCCATTAGGCTAGTCCGCCTCAACATAATAACCTTCTTATTTTTATGATTTAGCCTAGGAGTCATCTCAGTTCATGGTGAGCTCCTTCCTCACTGCCCAGAATGGGATAGAGAGATTGTAGAAGATTGATTGATGGAGAGATTGTGGAGAGGGCTGTATATACTGCAATTATCCTCTGCTCTGGTAGCCCTTATTCTCTTGAAATCACAGCAGAATCACATTTGTGCTGTGAAGGATGTGTGCATGGTATTAAAAATATGTTATTGGCCTGTTATCCTTGTTGCTGGGGTTTAGCTACATTACAGTGTGGCACTCCAGTGGGATTTTTCACATTGAAAAGCCATTACTAAAATATGTCAGTCAGCTTTTTTCCCCCAGCAGGTGCAGATAATATATCCAGGAAGAGAATGGGTGCTGATGTAGCAGCAGAAGAAAGAGAGGCTGTCTCAGAATTGTCTCCCATAATGAATCCAGTGGGAGGTGATTACAGAGAACATGGTAGGTTTCCCATGCAGCGCCTCTCCTTCCCAACCGTTTGGTACAGTTACTGGGAGAGCTGGTAACCCTTCTGTCACGATCGTGTGGCGGAGAGACGGACCAAAACGCAGCATGTGGAAAATAAGCCATCTTCTTTTATTTTACTACGAAGATGAACATGAAACGAAACACTATTACAAACTATACAAAAACAACAAACGACCGTGAAGCTATAAACGTAGTGCACACACACAGGCTACAAACGTTCAACATAGACAATTCCCCACAAACAGCTAAAGCCTATGGTTACCTTAAATATGGCTCCCAATCAGAGACAACAATAACCAGCTGTCTCTAATTGAGACCCAATTCAGGCAACCATAGACTTTCCTAAACACCTACACTCAACCATAGACACAGCTAGACAACTATACTAAACATAAACCCAACTACTCTAAATAAACCCCCTAAACCTTACAACCACCCTAGACACTACAAAACCCACATAAATTACCCATGTCACACCCTGACCTAACTAAAATAATAAAGAAAACAAAGAATACTAAGGCCAGGGCGTGACATAACCCCCCCCTTAAGGTGCGAACTCCGGGCGCACCAGCACAAAGTCTAGGGGAGGGTCAGGGTGGGCATCTGACCACGGTGGTGGCTCAGGCTCTGGGCGAGGTCCCCACCCCACCATAGTCAATCCCAGCTTACGTCTCTCCCTCAGAATGACCACCCTCATTATACACCCACTTAGGTTAAGGGGCAACACCAAGATAAAGGACAGCTCCGGGACGAGGTAGCTCAGGACAGAGAGGTAGCTCAGGACAGAGGGATAGCTCAGGATAGAGAGGTAGCTCAGGATAGAGAGGTAGCTCATGATAGAGGGGCAACTCCGGACTGAAGGACAGCTCCGGACAGAGAGACAGCTCTGGACTGAGGGGCAGTTCTGGATAAATAGCCGCTCTGGGCTGAGGGGCAGCTCATGACTGGCTGACGGCTCTGGACGCTCATGGCTGGCTGACGGCTCTGGACGCTCATGGCTGGCTGACGGCTCTGGATGCTCATGGCTGGCTGACGGCTCTGGACGCTCATGGCTGGCTGACGGCTCTGGACGCTCATGGCTCGCTGGCGACTCTGGACGCTCATGGCTCGCTGGCGACTCTGGCAGATCCTGTCTGGTTGGCGGCTCTGGCAGATCCTGTCTGGTTGGCGGCTCTGGCAGATCCTGTCTGGTTGGCGGCTCTGGCAGATCTCGTATGGCTGGCGGCGGCTCTGGCAGATCCTGTCTGGTTGGCGGCTCTGGCAGATCCTGACTGACGAATGGCTCTAGCGGCTCCTGACTGACTAACGGCTCTGACGGCTCGGGACAGACGGGCGGCTCTAATGGCTCGGGACAGACGGATGGCTCAGACGGCGCTGGGGAGACGGATGGCACAGACGGCGCTGGGGAGACGGATGGCTCAGATGGCGCTGAGGAGACGGATGGCTCAGACGGCGCTGGGGAGACGGATGGCTCAGATGGCGCTGAGGAGACGGATGGCTCAGATGGCGCTGCGGAGACGGATGGCTCAGACTGATCCTGTCTGGCGGAAGGCTTTGGCTGCTCCTGTCTGGCGGAAGGCTCTAGCGGCTCCTGTCTGGCGGAAGGCTCTAGCGGCTCCTGTCTGGCGGAAGGCTCTGTAGGCTCATGGCAGACGGGCGGCTTTGCAGGCTCATGGCAGACGGGCGGCTTTGAAGGCTCATGGCAGACGGGCAGTTCATGCGGCGCTTGGCAGACGGACAGTTCAGGCGCCGTTGGGCAGACGGCAGACTCTGGCCGGCTGAGACGCACTATAGGCCTGGTGCGTGGTACCGGAACTGGAGGCACCGGACTGGAGACACGCACTTCAAGCCTAGTGCGGGGAGCAGGGACAGGGCACACTGACCTCTCGAAGCGTACTATAGGCCTGGTGCGTGGTGCCGGCACTGGTGGCACCGGGCTGAGTGCACGCACATCAGGACGAGTACGGGGAGAAGGAACAGTGCGTACAGGGCTCTGGAGACGCACAGGAGGCTTAGTGCGTGGTGCCGGAACTGGAGGCACTGGGCTGGAGACACGCACCATAGGGAGAGTGCGTGGAGGAGGAACAGGGCTCTGGAGACGCACTGGAAGCCTGGTGCGTAGTGTAGGCACTGGTGGTACTGGGCTGGGGCGGGGAGGTAGCGCCGGAAATACCGGACCGTGCAAGCGTACTGGCTCCCTTGAGCATTGAGCCTGCCCAACCTTACCTGGTTGAATGCTCCCCGTCGCCCGACCAGTGCGGGGAGGTGGAATAACCCGCACCGGGCTATGTAGGCGAACCGGGGACACCATGCGTAAGGCTGGTGCCATGTAAGCCGGCCCGAGGAGACGTACTGGTGGCCAGATATGTAGGGCCGGCTTCATGACATCCGGCTCAACGCTCAATCTAGCCCTACCAGTGCGGGAAGGTGGAATAACCCGCACCGGGCTATGCACACGTACAGGAGACACCGTGCGCTCTACTGCGTAACACGGTGTTCGCCCGTACTCCCGCTCTCCACGGTTAGCCTGTGAAGTGGGCGCAGGTCTCCTACCTGCCCTTGGCCCACTACCTCTTAGCCCCCCCCCAAGAAATTTTTGGGTAGTACTCACGGGCTTTTCAGGCTTCCGTGCTAGACGCGTCCCCTCATAACGCCGGCCTCCAGCCTTGCTTCCTTGCTGCCTCCTCATATCGCCGCCTCTCAGCTTTAGCTGCCTCCAGCTCCTCTTTGGGGCGGCGATATTCTCCTGGCTGTGCCCAGGGTCCTTTGCCTTCTAGGTCTTCCTCCCATGTCCATTTCTCCAAATAATTCAGCCTCTCCTGTTGTTGCTGCTTGGTCCTGGATTGGTGGGGAATTCTGTCACGATCGTGTGGCGGAGAGACGGACCAAAACGCAGCATGTGGAAAATAAGCCATCTTCTTTTATTTTACTACGAAGATGAACATGAAACGAAACACTATTACAAACTATACAAAAACAACAAACGACCGTGAAGCTATAAACGTAGTGCACACACACAGGCTACAAACGTTCAACATAGACAATTCCCCACAAACAGCTAAAGCCTATGGTTACCTTAAATATGGCTCCCAATCAGAGACAACAATAACCAGCTGTCTCTAATTGAGACCCAATTCAGGCAACCATAGACTTTCCTAAACACCTACACTCAACCATAGACACAGCTAGACAACTATACTAAACATAAACCCAACTACTCTAAATAAACCCCCTAAACCTTACAACCACCCTAGACACTACAAAACCCACATAAATTACCCATGTCACACCCTGACCTAACTAAAATAATAAAGAAAACAAAGAATACTAAGGCCAGGGCGTGACACCTTCATTTTATAGCCCAGTAATTACTAGGTTATAACTAGGTAAATATCTAGTAGCAAAAAGTAAATACATTGTAAATATTTAGTCCCAAACATACTTACTAGGAACCAAGCAAGAAAGTACCAAATACTTAGTAAATACAAAGTAACAAAATGTAATTATACACTGAGTATACCAAACATTAGGAACAATTAGTTGGGGCATGGACTCTACAAGGTGTTGAAAGCGTTCCACAGGGATGCTGGCCCATGTTGACTCCAATGCTTCCCACAGTTGTGTCAAGTTGGATGGATGTCCTTTGGGTGGTAGAACGCTTGAGTGATGCACCTGCATCCCGGCACCAAATAGCTCTGTAGCAGGATATCTAACACTGATGTCGGGACCTTGACAAACTTAACAGTGAGTGAGTGATGACCATGAAAACACACAAGACTGATGGCTATAGATACATTTAACAAGTATATTATTCTTCTGGTTTTATAGCTCTATTTGTGATATTTTACCTTGCCTCTCTGGCTTGCTAGCTTCTAGGTAACCATCTTATTACATGTTTGTTACCTTGTACGAGCTGCATTTGAATGTTGCATGTGATCATATCTACTAGAAAGCAGAGCTAGTTTCTGATGAGGCACTGTGTGTACAACTTTTCATGATGCGGCCGGAAAATGGGTCTATAGCACTGTTGTAAACTTGACAGTATTTGGTATTTACATGGTTATATAGCAGCTTCATTTTACATCTCTCTTACCCCGTATCTATCCTGTAAGTGTGAAGGTCGTATGTCCCTTGGGGGTATCAGTACCTAGGTATGACATGTGAGGGTTAGGTTAGTAAACATGCTGGAGCTAGTACCTCGTTGTTGTGCCTCCTTATTTTAGATAATACTACATGGTGTCAGAAGTTGTTTTAATAATCACATAAACGTGAAGGACGTACCAAGTAAGTCATACATTCAGGCGGTTTCAAAGCAGGGAGGGCACAGTGTTGGAGATAAATTAGGGTAAAACCACCAACAGTTTTATTACAGCTGTTCACAAACTAGCAGAACCTTGTCAGTTTGGTGCACTCAGGGAAGAGCTGATCCGGGATCGGATTGTAGTGGGAATAAGAAATATATCACTTTCTGAAAAGTTACAGTTGGATTCCAAGCTTACCTTGTCCAAAGCTGTAAACCATGTTAGGCAGAGTGAGACAGTAAAAAGACAGCAGACGATACTGCACGACAGCAGCTCCTTGCAGAGCGAAGAGAGTGAGGAAATAAGTGCATTTTCATACTGAGCTAAAAAAACGGAGGGGAACACAGAACAGAGACAGACATGGAGAAAACAATCACAGACAGCACCAGTAGCTAGTTCAAGTGCTTGTCGCAAATGTGGGAAATCCCCTTTCCATAGATGGAAAGATTGCCCAGCAAAGGATGCGGAATGCAGGAAATGTCACAGGAGAGGACACTTTTCAGCTCTGTCGATTAAAGCAAATGCATGAGTTTTCAGAGGAGGTACAGCAGGACAGCATCTTTCTGGGAGAAGTAAGGGAAAACAATGCTGGCTGGCATTCAGACATTAAACTCAATGGGGAGGTTGTGTCATTTAAACTAGACACTGGGGCAGCAGTGATAGCTATCCCAACTAGGCTGTATAGCTATAGTAGAGATGGCCCTTTGCTCTCTACAAACAAAAAACTGGACGGGCCCAGTAATAAGATATTACCAGTGGTAGGGCAGTTGGTGATTAAACTGGAGAGTAAAGACAAAAGTGCCATCCAGCCTGTCTTCGTCATTGACTCTCTAGCCAGACCGTTGCTGGGGATGCCAGGAATTGAAGCATTGCAACTCATTGAGAGAGTGAGCGAACTGGAGTAACCAGGTGAGGTTTTCAAAAATAAATTCCCAAAAGTGTTTTCTGGTCTAGGAAGGATAGAAGGTGACTTCAAAATCCGCCTGAAAGAGGATGCTGTCTCCTATGCCCTTACTACCCGCCACCGTGTGCCTATCCCTTTATTGGCCAGAGTAAAGGAAGAGTTGGGGAGGATGGAAGAAATTGGGGCGGTGTCTAAAATAGAGAGTCCCACTGAATGGTGTGCAGGGATGGTAGTGGTCCCAAAAGCCAATGGGGACATAAGGATCTGTGTGGACATGACTTACTTGAATGAGGCACTCTGCAGAGAGAGACACATCTTACCCTCAGTGGAGCAGTCACTGGCTCAGTTGGATGGCTCACAAGTCTTCACAAAGCTGGATGCCCGCTCAGGTTTCTGGCAGATACCGCTGTCATCAGAGAGTAGGGCGCTCACAACGTTTGTAACACCGTTTGGCCGTTACTGTTTTAATGTTTTGCCATTTGGAATCGCTTCCAGTCCTGAGCATTTACAAAGACGCATGTCCCAGCTGTTGGATGTGCTGAGTGGCGTCATAGTCCACGTGGACGATGTGCTCTTGTGCGGAAGGGACAGAGCAGAACATGATTTAAGGCTCACAGCAGTTCTGACCAGACTCCAGGGGACTGGCCTGACACTCAATGAAAAATGCACTTGTGCAGAGTCAGAGGTCTTGTTCTTGGGACACAAAATCAGTGCAGCTGGAATAGAGCCGGACCCGGAGAAGATCAGCGCAATCACAGATATGCCCATACCCCAGAATGTGGCTGAAGTCAGGACCTTCTTAGGCATGGCTACATATGTGGATAAGTTCCTCCCACAGTTTTCAGATACAACCAAACCCCTGAGAGACTTACTAGCCAAAGAGAATGACTGGTCATGGGGTCACGTGCAACAGGTGGCGTTTGACAAAATCAAAGGAGACCTGGCCTCACAGAGAGTGCTGGCCCAGAACCGTCCCCACACTAAGACAAAGGTATCAGCAGATGTATCATCCTTTGGGCTAGGGGCGGTCCTCACACAGATGCAGGACAACATGGAGTGGCGTTCAATGGCATACATCTCCCGAAGCTTATCCGACACAGAGCAAAGGTATGCACAAGTGGAGAAGGAGGCGTTGGCTATCACATGGGCATGTGAAAGGCTCAGCCAATACCTTATTGGCCTGCAGTTTACAGCAGAGACTGACCACAAACCACTGTTGGCTCTGTTAGGGACAAAAGCACTGGACGACTTGCCTCCCAGAGCTCTGCGCTTCCGCCTCAGATTACTGAGGTTCACCTACAAGATGGTGTATGTGCCAGGGAAGGCACTGATCACAGCAGATGCACTCACCAGGGCCCCAATTAAATGTCCATTATCAGCGGAGGAGCAATGTCTAGAGGGTGAGGTACAGGTGTCCATTAATGCAATAAGGGACAGCCTACCTGCATCTCAGACCAAACTGCAGCAGATTGCAGAGGAGCAACAACTAGACCCCATCTGCCGGCAGATAGTGCAGCAGTGCAAAAAGGGATGGCCCAGGCAGGAGGAACTGCCTCAGCTGCTGAAGCCCTATTGGGTGCACCAAAGTGACTTCCACTGTAATGGAGACCTTCTCATGAAAGGACAACGGATAGTTATCCCAGAGACTCTACAACCAGAAATGCTAGACAGAGTGCATGAGGGACACATGGGGATAACCAAATGCAGACTGAGGGCTCAACAGTCAGTGTGGTGTCTTGGTCTGAGTACTCAGATTGCCAAGCTGGTGGCCCAGTGTGAGGTCTGTACAAAATGTCAACCTTGTCATCCGAAGCCAATGATGGCAACAGAGCTGCCAAAACGGCCATGGCAAAAGGTAGGGGCAGATATGTTCTATTGCAAAAATGACACTTATCTGCTAGTGGTAGATTACTATTCAAGATACATTGAAATAGCAAAGACACCCATAACCACATCAGCTGGTGTTATCAATGGATTAAAGTAAATGTTTTCCAGGCAAGGGGTCGCTGAGGTCCTGGTTACAGATAACGCTCCCCAGTTCTCTGCAAGCTCCTTTTCTGCTTTTGCCGCAGAATATGACTTCACACATGTGACCAGTAGCCCCTACCATGCACAGAGTAATGGTGAGGCAAAGAGAGCTGTGAAAACAGTCATCCATACAGGGCTCTGTTAGCTTACAGAGTTACACCACTGCATCATGGGCCGTCGCCTGCCGAGCTCCTGATGGGCAGGGGGCTGCGTACCCCATTGCCTGTCTTGCCGGCTCAGTTTAAACCCCGATGGCCTAACAGGAAGGTCTTCGCTGAGAGTGACAAACGGCTGAAACAAACGCAAACTGGAGACTTTAATCGGTGTCACCGTGCTACGGAGAGGCCAGAGCTGACAAAAGGTCAACGTGTGTGGATTACAAACTCAAAGACACCAGCAATAGTGCTGAGGAAAGCGGATGCCTCGCGCTCCTATGTGGTGGACACAGGCTCAGAAGAGGTACAAAGGAACAAAACCCACCTCAGAGCTCTTCCAGATCTACCAACCACACAGACTGAGGCCACAGAAAATGCACAAAAAGAGGGTGAAGGAGAGAGAATGCTCCTAGAGCTACAAGCGCACCCAAAAAGGGATGTGAAGCCACCAGAGTGGCTGAAAGACTATGTTACGTGAAGAGAAAACATACTGTTGGGGACCATACCCAGCAAAAAGAGACTGTACCCAAGTTAATGTTCATACTGTGTAATTTAATGCTTTCATACTGTTTCAGGATGTGAAGTAGCATGTTAGAGAATAATACTGGTTTCCAAATTGCATTTCAGTTATGCTTCAGTGTTTATGCATGTTGAGTTCTTGTTCATGGGAGAGGGGAAGATGTAGTAGGATGTCCCTTGGGGGTATCCGTACCTAGGTATGACATGCGAGGGTTAGGTTAGTAAACATGCTGGAGCTAGAACCTCGTTGTCGTGTGTCTTTATTTTAGATAATACTACACTTAACAGGGGTGATATACGGTATGTTCTCATTATACAATTGTATTGCAACCATCTCAGGCGGGTGTTTATTGTCTGTGTGAGCTCTAGAACATATCATACCCCAGTCCTCTTCTGAAATATCTTCCTGCATATTTTGTATCCACTGAAGTCTTTTGCTATCGGAGTTGTCTTTAAGAGTACAGTAGCTACCGTTTTCCCATATAGTAACGTCATTTGACCTCTCCCATAACACATATTAACAGAGAGAGCTTCTAAAGTGGTCAAAGGAGGTGGTAGGGCAGATTGTTTTAGTATGGAAAAAATAAAACTCCTCAGTTATAAGTATTTGGAAAAAATGCTTTTGTGGTAAGTTAAATTTGCCCTTTAGTTCTTCAAACAACATGAGCCCTTTTTCGTTGTATACGTCTATTACACTAACAACATATTTTATTGCCCTGATTAAGCTAATCAGGTAAATAATTAACTAGAAAGTCGTGGCACCACGAAAGAATGTTTATAGAGCTGTTATCTTCCGAATAAACTCTTAAAGACCTGGTAATCTTTTACGTCAGTAGCAGTCAATATTTAATCGTCACCTTATTTAGTCTCATCTGAAAGTTGTAAATTCTTGGTAATCTTCACGAACCCTGGCTAACAAGTTGAATCAGCAATACAAAATATGGTTTAATTATTTATTTACTAAATACCTAAATAATCACACAGAATTACATATACACAGAATGTATCATACATTGATTACAACTTTTGTCATAAAGGAAAACGTCCTTAGTGGACGGAACAGATATGACAGCTGGTTACACAAAGAGAGGAGGTTGGGTTTGAGTGAAAGAGCGTGAAGACTGAGTAACAAAGGGAGAAGCTATGCTATTGTAAATACAGAATCTTATGCATTCTAAATAATCGCCCATTTGAAAAAGGAAAATGCAATAAATATTTACTCTGAGATGCGCTTTGGTAGATTGGTTGTAGATGGTAGGCCGTGTTGTCCAGGGTCTCTGGTCCTCTGAAGACTGTCTAGTGGTGCACTGGAGTGTGGTAGAATGGATACCCATTCGTTTAGTGGGCGGAGGGGGTAGCACTTCTTTAGTGAATAAGAGTTCATACCAAGTTGCCATACTTTTAAGCTCATGCTATATTCTGGCTGGTATAGTTGAAATTCATCCTTTCGGCGTGTTGACCGTCATCTTCACATTGAAATTCGATGCTAATTTTGTTAGATTCTTGCTGAGGTTGGCTTAGTTCTGTAGGTGGTCTTTGTCCTTTCAACGTGGGGACCTCAAGTCCCCACGTCCTTGGAACAGGTTATTATCTGAACCCTTTTAACGTAGAACCGTCGCCCTAACGTCCTCGGAACAGAAAGTTACATTTTCGTCAAGGGCTTTATATAGGATGGGAGAGAAGAGCGTGTTTCATAGTTTATAACCAATGTCTGTTCACCTGAGCAGGGCCACTGAGTTGAGCATAGTTCACTCATGAAACCCCAATTCTCTCATTTGGAAGCTAAAATTACATTTAATCTTTTCACAAATAGTTTCATATTTAAACATTTAAATTGCACGACAATTCCATGTGAATCTGATAACTAGAATGTGTAGACTTTCCAATATACAGTTTATGTCGTCCTATCATCAGTAATAATGTCTCAGACGCCAACTGATCTGGCATCATATTCATTTAGTACCAACGCATATTTTCAGCTGGTTGGATTACTGAAATATGGTTTCGTTCCCATCTTTTGATGTCACCAGAATCTCTCTCAATGTTAACAAAGGGATTTTCAATAGTCACATCGATAGAGTAGAGAGAGGAAAAAGGGGAAAGGTATTTATGGGGGTCATAAACCTCCCCCCTCAGGCCAATGTCATGACAGTTGTGCAGCCCAGTAATACCACTGTAGGTTTGGAAGTTGTAACCCTTCTCTGTCATAGGGCAAATAAAGAAGATAACATCTAAGCCTTGGTTTTCTGTTGCTCCAGATACAATTTTAGAGTATCTTTCTGATCTTTGGGAATAATATATGTGGTGGAGCCAGAGGTATTGATTGAAAAAGATAAATACATTTGTGCAGAATATTCATTTTAATGACATTTATTCTACCAATAATAGATATAGGCAATGATGTCCATCTGTTGATGGATTCTGTCACATTCATTATTATGAGTTCATAATTTGTTGAACTCAAGGAGCTAATTTCTGGTGTGATTTTTATACCAAGATATGTGAATGTTCTGCATTCACAAATGGATGCTGGACAACTGGATTCAGTCTCTCTTGCTTGTTGAGGGAAAGGATGGAAGATTTGGTTTCATTAACATTAAACCCAGAAAATTGACCAAAGTTATTAATTAAATTGGAGAGGGAAGAGATAGAATTCTTTAGATCTGTTAGGAATAAGAGGGTATCATCGGCATAAATGGCCACTCGATGTTCAAAATCGGATGCTTTAATTCCACTAATTCACTGGTGGGCCCTTATTGCAATGGCAAAGGGTTCTATAGCTAAAAGAAAGAGTCCTGGACTGGCAGGACAACTTTGTCTTGTGCCCTGAAAAAGGTTGTGAAATCAAGTTGTTAGTGGCAACTTCTGCAGTGGGGTTGATATATAAAATCTTAATCCACTCTTAAGGATTGGACCCTTTTTAAAATGTTTGCCTAAAATGACATACCAAATCTAACTGCCTGTAGCTCAGGACCTGAAGCAAGGATATGCATATTCTTTATACCATTTGAAAGGAAACACTTTGAAGTTTATGAAGTTTATGGAAATGTGAAAGGAATGTAGGAGAATATAACACATTAGATCTAGTAAAGATAATGCTAAGAAATAAACATGCATTTTTTTTCTTCTCCATCATCTTTGAAATGCAAGAGAAGGCCACAATGTATTATTCCAGTTTATGCACAATTTAGAAGTTGGCCACTAGATGGCAGCAGTGTGTGTGCAAAGTTTTAGATTGATACAATGAACCATTGCTTTTCTGTTCAAGTCTGCCCAAATGTGCCTAATTGGTTTATTAATACATTTTCAAGTTCATAACTATGCACTCTCCTCAAACAATAGCATGGCATTATTTCACTGTAATAGCTAGTGTAAATTGGACAGTGCAGTTAGATTAACAAGAATTTAAGCTTTCTGCCCATATCAGATATGTCTATGTCCTGGGAAATGTTCTTGTTACTTACAACCTCATGCTAATCACATTAGCGCATGTTAGCTCAACCGTCCCTAATCCATTTACAGAAGGAGTCCCATTTTACAGCCCCCTAAAAACAAACATATTTGGTAACTTAAGGCAAAGTACATAGAAAAGTACATAGAAACAACGTGAGATAATACCAACGTCAGTGTAACGTCCTGACCAGAGTTCTTATGTGTTGTGCTTGTTTTAGTGTTGGTCAGGACGTGAGCTGGGTGGGCATTCTATGTTGTGTGTCTAGTTTGTCTGTTTCTGTGTCCAGCCTAATATGGTTCTCAATCAGAGGCAGCTGTCAATCGTTGTCCCTGATTGAGAATCATATTTAGGTGGCTTGTTTTGTGTTGGGATTTGGTGGGTGATTGTTTCCTGTGTCAGTGTTGGTGCCACACGGGACTGTGACGGTTAGTTTGTTTTGTCATTTTGTATAGTGTCTTGTTTTGTGTTAATTAAATCATGGAAAATTACCACGCTGCACATTGGTCCTCAGATCCTTCTTGCCTCTCCTCGTCTGAGGAGGAGGACGACTTAGACTGCCGTTACAGAATCACCCACCAAACTCGGACCAAGCAGCGTGAGTACGGGCAGCAGCAGCAGCAGCGGCCCACTACACAGGAATCCTGGACATGGGAAGAAATTCTGGAGGGTAAAGGACACTGGGCTCACATTGGAGAATATCGCCGCTCTCGGGAAGAGATGGAGGCAGCTAAAGCCCAGGAGCGGTGGTATGAGGAGGCAGCACGGAAGCGTGGCTGGAAGCCCGTGAAGAAACCCCAAAAATGTTTTGGGGGGGGGGGGGGGGCTAAAGGGTAGTGTGGCGAAGGCAGGTAGGAAACCTGCTCCCACTTCCCATGCTTACCGTGGAGAGCGGGAGTACGGGCAGACACCGTGTTATGCGGAAGAGCGCACGGTGTCTCTTGTACGTGTGCATAGCCCGGTGCGGGTTATTCCACCTCCCCGCACTGGCCGGGCTAGATTGAGCATTGAGCCAAGTGCCATGAAGCCGGCTCAACATATCTGGCCTCCAGTACGTCTCCTCGGGCCGGTGTACATGGCACCAGCCTTACGAATGGTGTCCCCGGTTCGCCAACACAGCCCAGTGCGGGTTATTCCACCTCCCCACACTGGACGGGCTACGGGGAGCATTCAACCAGGTAAGGTTGGGCAGGCTCGGTGCTCAAGGGAGCCAGTACGCCTGCACGGTCCGGTATATCCGGCGCCACCTTCCCGCCCCAGCCCAGTACCACCAGTGCAAACACCACGCACCAGGCTTCCAGTGCATCTCCAGAGCCCTGTTCCTCCTCCACGCACTCTCCCTGTGGTGCGTGTCTCCAGCCCAGTACCTCCAGTTCCGGCACCACGCACCAAGCCTCCTGTGCGTCTCCAGAGCCCTGTACGCACTGTTCCTTCTCCCCGCACTTGCCCTGAGGTGCGTGCCCTCAGCCCGGTACCACCAGTGCCGGTACCACGCACCAGGCCTATAGTGCGCCTCGAGAGTCCAGTGTGCCCTGTTCCTGCTCCCCGCACTAGCCTTGAGGTGCGTGTCTCCAGTCCGGTACCACCAGTTCCGGCACCACGCAGCAGGCCTACTGTGCGCCTCAGCAGGTCAGAGTCGGCCGTCTGCCCAACGCCGCCTGCACTGCTCGTCTGCCCAGCGCCGTCTGCACTGCCTGCCTGCCCAGCGCCGTCTGCACTGCCTGCCTGCCCAGCGCCATCTGAGCCATCCGTCTGCCCAGCGAGTCAGGAGCTGCCAGAGCCCGCCAGCCAGTCAGGAGCTGCCAGAGCCGCCAGCCAGTCAGGAGCTGCCAGAGCCGCCAGCCAGTCAGGAGTTGCCAGAGCCGCCCTCCAGTCATGAGCTGCCCTCCAGTCATGAGCTGCCTTCCAGTCATGAGCTGCCTTCCAGTCATGAGCTGCCTTCCAGTCATGAGCTGCCTTCCAGTCATGAGCTGCCCTCCAGTCATGAGCTGCCCTCCAGTCATGAGCTGCCCCTCAGCCCGGAGCTGCCCCTCAGCCCGGAGCTGCCCCTCAGCCCGGAGCTGCCATTAGTCCGGAGCTGCCCTTCAGTCCAGAGCTGCCTCTCTGTCCGGAGCTGCCCTTCAGTCCGGAGCTGCCCTTCAGTCCGGAGTTGCCCCTCTGTCCTGAGCTACCTCTCTGTCCTGAGCTGTCTCATCAATTATGTGGGGACCTTGATGAGGATTCCTAGGTCAAGGTCGGGGGCGAGGGTCGCCACTCAAAGAACGCTAAGGAGGGGGACAAAGACAATGGTGGAGTGGTGTCCTCGTCCTGCGCCGGAGCCGCCACCGCGGACAGATGCCCACCCAGACCCTCCTCTTGAGTTTTAGGGGTGCGTTCGGAGTCCGCACCTCAGGAGGGGGGTACTGTAACGTCCTGACCAGAGTTCTTATGTGTTGTGCTTGTTTTAGTGTTGGTCAGGACGTGAGCTGGGTGGGCATTCTATGTTGTGTGTCTAGTTTGTCTGTTTCTGTGTCCAGCCTAATATGGTTCTCAATCAGAGGCAGCTGTCAATCGTTGTCCCTGATTGAGAATCATATATAGGTGGCTTGTTTTGTGTTGGGATTTGGTGGGTGATTGTTTCCTGTGTCAGTGTTGGTGCCACACGGGACTGTGACGGTTAGTTTGTTTTGTCATTTTGTATAGTGTCTTGTTTTGTGTTAATTAAATCATGGAAAATGACCATGCTGCACATTGGTCCTCAGATCCTTCTCGCCTCTCCTCGTCTGAGGAGGAGGACGACTTAGACTGCCGTTACAGTCAGGATGATTGACTTCAAGGTATTTATATGGTAAATACGTGGTGATAAGTAAATAAAAGAACAAACTAATGTTCTGACTAGGTATTTACATAGTAGGTACCTTGTACTTACTTATAGTGTCTTTAATTACAACCGTTGGGACTAAAGGGTACTACATGCTGTTACTTTGTATTTACTAAGTATTTAGTACTAAGTATTTAGTACTTATTTGCTTGAATCCTAGTAAGTATGTTTGGGACCAAATAGTAATTTTTTGTTACTAGGTATTTACCTAGTTACTACCTGGGCTGTAGAATGAAGGGCTACCGGAGATCTGCCTCTAATAACATGGTTTGCCTTATGTGTGCGTCCCACACACACACTGTCATATTGGCGAGTTGACCTGGAGTAAAGTGAAGATAATGACATTTGAGTGGTATTTGGCGGTAAGGGTATACTAAATGAATGGGGTATATATATCGTACAGTGATGCCAGAGCCTCATTAAATAGCCACAGGGAATATGCACAGTCGTACAGACCATGGCATGTGTAAAAATAAGGGGCTTGTTTTTGTGTGCGATTTCCTCTCCAAAGTTTGACATCTTGACAACCATTTCTATTTTTGCGAGGGATTATGAATTTGCTCACAGAAGCATGAACAGCAGCCTTTGTGGACTGAGCATGACAATAGAGATAAGAGATAAGAGATAAGAGATAAGAGATAAGAGAGAGAGAGAGAGAGAGAGAGAGAGAGAGAGAGAGAGAGAGAGAGAGAGAGAGAGAAATCAGGAGAGACAGAAAATGTAGGGGAGAGGGGAAGAGAGAGAGAAATCAGGAGAGACAGAAAATGTAGGGGAGAGGGGAAGAGAGAGAGAAATCAGGAGAGACAGAAAATGTAGGGGAGAGGGGAAGAGAGAGAGAAATCAGGAGAGACAGAAAATGTAGGGGAGAGGGGAAGAGAGAAAGAGATAGAGAGAGGAGATAAAGAGAAAGGAGAGAGAAAGAAAGTCTGACCTGTTTTATTAAATGGGGGGGGGGGGACACTGTAGAAAATATGATAGATGGCTGAATGACTTAAGTCTTACACCGGTATTATATCACAATCGTAGCAGCCGTTACCTCCTTAAGAGGACATGAAGGCTTTAACGCTGTGGTTTTTGTTTAATCTCTCTTGCGGAGTGGCCAGTGTCACATGAACGTGGATGTCAAAGCAGTTATCAGGGGACGGTGTCTGGCACTAAGGCGTTGACAATGTGTGACCCCTAAATTATTGACACGGTTATCACACTGTGCCCCTCCAGGTGCTTCACAGACAGTACAGCAAGCCTGGATAATGGGTAATAGTTGTCTGGCCGGCTGGATGGCTGGCGGCTGTCTGTCTGGCTGGCTGGTTGTCTGTCTGGCTGGCTGGTTGTTTAGCTAGCTGGTTGTCTGACTAGCTGGATGGCTGGCGGTTGGGTGCAAAGCTCCCAGTCTGAACACAGACAAGTTATGAATGTGTAGATAAGACAACAGACACAGAAGAATTGCACGTCGCTGAGGTGACACCAGAACCATGCTGTACTGTATGGCTGTACTGTATGGCTGTACTGTATGGCTGTACTGTATGGCTGTACTGTATGTACAGGTGGACTGCTGGGGTTTCTTTTTTTTAGTATACCGTACCTCTGTTGACTAGATAAAAGTGAATGTATTTTATGAAGCTGGAATGATGGTGTATTCATGTACTTTGGATTCAGTATATTACATATTTATCATTCGTGACGAATATAAGTTTTACATAGCAATAACTTTCTTGTTATAGTCATTCATGTTATCTAGGGGATATTGAAGATATTCATTGAATACGGCAAGCAAAGTTGTGTCTCTGTTGATACTAACAGATTTGTGTTTCTTAGCCTTTAAATCAATCAGAACCCTATGGCTTTAGGTGCTAGCAGAAGAATGGAGGCAGCGGACACACATCAGTTAACATTCACAAGCTCACGCACACGCACACACACACACACACACACACACACACACACACACACACACACACACACACACACACACACACACACACACACACACACACACACACACTCACACTCACACTCACACAGTCTTGTACAGCTAACCTTGTGGGGACATACAATTCAGTCCCATTCAAAATCCTATTTTCCCTAACCCTAAACCTAACCCTAATCCTAACCCGTACTCTTACCCTAACCCTAACCCAAAAACCTAAACTTTATCCTAACCCTAAACCTAACCCTAGCTCCTAACCCTAACCCTACAACTAACCCTAGCTCCTAACCTTAATATTTAACTTAATTCTGACCCTAACACTAATTCTAACCTTAACCCTAAACCCCCTAGAAATAGCATTTGACCTTGTGGGGACTAACAAAATGTCCCCAGCTGGTCAACTTTTTGTTCGTTTACTATTCTTGTAGGGACTTCTGGTCCCCACAAGAATAGTTAAACACGTCCACACACACACACACACACACACACACACACACACACACACACACACACACACACACACACACACACACACACACACACACACACACACACACACACACACACACACACACACACACACACATTACTCAGGTATGTACATCCCACCTATTTTTGTGTCCCAGATAGAGCTGTTCTTCCCTCTTTTTTTCTCTGCTTCCCTTTTTACTCCCTCTGTGTTTCCCTCCTCTGCTCATCTCTCCTCTCACAGAGAGCTCTGGCTCAACCCTGTGGCCACGTCTTTGAGGGGGCTGATATCAAACACTTCAAAAGGAGCCTGATTCTGCTGTGGAGCTGTGGAGTTGTATTGTGTTTCACTGCCACAGAGCCTATACCCTTATGTGTGTCCTTGAAGCATACTGCACATCTAATTATATGGTGTTCACATCCACTCTACCCATACGATACTCTTTCTCTGTCCTCTCACTCTATAGCTGTAAATGACTGAGTGTGCCGGAGGATATAAGGGGGGAAGGCGATGGTTCATCAAATCCTCTGGCATACAAACCATACTGTAAACTCAAACCCAAACACCAACACATGTGATGTTATCGTGTTTGTCTGTAAGTTTCAGATCATAAATTACTGTGATGCTGTTGTCTTTCCTGCCTTGCCTGTTTGGTTCCCTTCACAGGTACTGTCACGCCTGTCAATCACTGCTCAGTTGGTCAACGACAAGAATCGAATTTCACACAAGGACAAGGAATGACTGGGGAATGTCCCCCTCAATTAACTGTTTTCCTCATCCGCTCCTTTCTTTGTCTGCCTGATCCGTCTTCCATCACCACCCTCCTCTTTTTTTAAATTTCTCTCTCCCTCTCCCCTTCTCTCAATTTCACTCTGCGACTCTTGCTTTCTCTCTCTGCTTATCTCTCTCTCTTTCTCTCTCTCTCTCACTGTCTCACTATCTTTCCCCTCTCTCTTTCTCTCTGCATTTCCATATCTAAACATCTCTCCTGCTCTCTCTCTGCCTCCCTCCCTCACTCTCTCTCTCTCCCTCTCTGTCTAAGACCCAGCTGGGGGCTTAAATATGCTCTTTTTGAATTCTGGATGAGGTTTATACTCAGGGTTCTGGATGAGGATTATACTCAGGGTTCTGGATGAGGATTATACTCAGGGTTCTGGATGAGGATTATACTCAGGGTTCTAGATGAGGATTATACTCAGGGTTCTGGATGAGGGTTATACTCAGGGTTCTGGATGAGGATTATAGTCAGGGTTCTGGATGAGGATTATACTCAGGGTTTTGGATGAGGATTATACTCAGGGTTCTGGATGAGGATTATACTCAGGGTTCTGGATGGGGATTATACTCAGGGTTTTGGATGAGGATTATACTCAGGGTTCTGGATGAGGATTATACTCAGGGTTCTAGATGAGGATTATACTCAGGGTTCTGGATGAGGATTATAGTGAGGGTTCTGGATGAGGATTATACTCAGGGTTCTAGATGGGAATTATACTCATGGTTCTGGATGAGGATTATACTCAGGGTTCTGGATGAGGATTATAGTCAGGGTTCTGGATGAGGATTATACTCAGGGTTCTGGATGAGGATTATAGTCAGGGTTCTGGATGAGGATTATACTCAGGGTTCTGAATGAGGATTATACTCAGGGTTCTGGATGAGGATTATACTCAGGGTTCTAGATGAGGATTATACTCAGGGTTCTGCTCTCCTCTTCTACCAGGGCACAGCGGCTGGCCATGTTACTCAGCTCCTACCTAAACCATACAGACCATATATCAACTAATAAAGACAACTCACATTTAAAAGGATTGTTTACATTTTGGGGACAAAAGAAAAATGACATCAATAGATAATAATTGACAGAAAAAAGCATCTACTTTTTTTCCCCAATAATAAATATGCTGCAATATTATTGGTTATTATCATGTTATGACATAGTTATAGCAAAGTGTGTCTCTGGGTGTGGGGTGTGTAATGCTCACACATTTCTGTATCCCTTTCTCTCTCTCTCTCTCTCTCTCTCTCTCTCTCTCTCTCTCTCTCTCTCTCTCTCTGTGTGTGTGTGTGTGTGTGTGTGTGTGTGTGTAGTGTGTGTGTGTGTGTGTGTGTGTGTGTGTGTGTGTGTGTGTGTGTGTGTGTGTGTGTGTGTGTGTGTGTGTGTGTGTGTGTGTGTGTGTGTAGTGTACCAGCAGATCTCCTCTAGCTAGCTGAGTCTGAGCTCCTGATGTGCTGCTGTCAGATTGGCAGTGTGATCCTGTCTGCTGAGGTGCTTCCTGCTTCCATACACCACTCTATGTCACTCCAACAGCCTCCCAGCTCTGTCAAAGCTCCCGTCCAACACACAAACACACCATGCAGTGCCACCAGTTTAGTCACTCATTTTCCAAGGGCCTCTGGGAGCCCGGTATGGTCATGGTCTTTTCAGGAACATGACCATACCAGGCTAAAGGGTCAGCCATCTATTTATTGACACAACTGTTTTCTGTAATGTGGCCTCTTCTTGTTTTACTCATCATTTACAGTGGTAATAATAGTTTTGACAACTTTGATTGGTATGAGTTTTATGATCCAGTACCCTGAAGCAATCCACATTTTCTTAAATAAATAAATGTGTTTTTCCCGTTCCATTTTCTCAGTTAAATGTTGTTTTCCACCCTTTGAAGATGTTCCCATTTGCAGATTCCCATAGAGTCAGGGAGACCTCTCTAAATCTCAATTACACAGCCGCCAGCTGTTTGCCCGTATCTATGGGGCAAGATTCTGTTTCTGTCCCTTAGGACAGCAGACCTGAATACCCTAATTATATATAAAAGATTGAACAGCATGTGGACTAAAATGGGAGGAATTATAGCTCACTATCTATCTGCAGCAAGCAAGCAAAATCTACCCCTTATAGCTAAAGACTGAAACACAAAGCTCAGTGAAACTGCCGGCCATGGAGCTAGAGTCATCAGTTTTGTGATATTGTTAGGGAGTAAGTGTTGACATGGGTGGCGGTGGGATGGAGATAGGGATCTGGATGGAGGCTGTTCCTGTTCCTGTTTCCCAATAACAATAGTGGAGGAGTCATATCTCAATGTTAGATAATCCCTGTCCAACACTGACACCAATCGTTACCCTCACAACTAACTCATAGTGATCCTCGCTCTCACAAAGGACCAAAGTCTAAGCAATCCTTCGACAGCCTTCATACTCCTCTCATCATCCCCCTTTCTCATCCCCCTCCTCATCCCTCCTTGCCACTTTAACCCCTGAAACATGCGCACTCTGAAATACAGATTCTGTAACATTGTCAGATGATATATATATTTTTTTCTGTCTCTGAATATTGTTGAATATCTGATCTAGAGCAACTGGAGAACCTATAGTAACTCTATTCATATGTCATTGACAGATGTTCTGTTTGACCAGGGTGGAGAGAGCCACATATGTAACTATGTGTTAGAGAGGAAGCAGGGAACACCCCATAGACTGTTTAGACTTCATGGGGTCACAATTCTACTAATTTCTGGTAAATTCCGAGGTATTCTGGGTATTCCCACCTATTCGATCTACACAAATTCTCTGCAATGTCAAAGTGGAAGAAAAATTCTAACATCTGTAAAAATGTCATAAAGAATAACACACTAATATATCTTGATTAGATAAGTATTCAACCCCCTGAGTCAATCCGTGTTAGAATCACCTTTGGCAGCGATTACAGCTGTCTGGGTTACATCTGTGAGTCTGGGTAAGTCTCTAAGAGCTTTCCACACCTGGATTGTGCGTAATTTGCCCATTATTCTTTTAAAAATTCTTCAAGCTCTGTTTAATTGGTTGTTGATCATTGCTAGACAACCATTTTCAGGTCTTGCCATAGATTTTCATGCAGATTTAAGTCAATACTGTAACTCAGCCACTCAGGAACATTCACTGTCTTCTTGATAAGCAAGTCCAGTGTAGATTTGGCCTTGTGTTTTAGGTTATTGTCCTGCTGAAAGGTGAATTCATCTCCCAGTGTCCGGTGGAAAGCAGCCTATGCTTAGCTCCATTCCGCTTATTTTTTCTCCTGACAAACAGTTTTTGATGATTACAAGCATATCCATAACACGATGCAGCCACCACTATGCTTCAAAATATGGAGAGTGGTACTCAGTAATGTGTTGTATTGGATTTGCCCCAAACATAACACTTTCTATTCAAGACAAAAAGTTAATGGCTTTGCCACATTTTTTTCAGTATTACTTTAGTGCCTTGTTGCAAACAGCATTCGTGTCTGTACAGGCTTCCTTCTTTTATTTTTGTCAATTGTGTTAGTATTTTGGAGTAACTACAATGTTGTTGAGCCATCCTCAGTTTTCTCCTATCACAGCCATTAAACCCTATAACCGTTTTAAAGTCACCGTTGGCCTCATGGTGAAATCCCTGAGCGGTTTCCTTCCTCTCCGGCTACTGAGTTAAGAAGGATCTGTATATTTGTAGTGACTGGGTGTATTGATACACTATCCAAAGCTTAATTAATAACTTCACCATGTTCAAAGGGATATTCAATGTCTGCTTAAACCAATACAGTAGGTGCCCTTCTTTGCGAGGTATTGGAAAACTGTCACGACTCCCGCCGAAGTCGGCTCCTCTCCTTGTTCGGGTGGTGCTCGGCGGTCGACGTCACCGGTCTTCTAGCCATCGCCGCTCCCATTTGTTTGTCTTGTTTTTCCGCACACCTGTTTTACATCCCCTCATCACTCTATGTGTATATTATCATCTGTTCCCCCCCATGTCTGTGTGTGTAATTGTTCGTTACGTGTCAAGTGTGACGCTTCATGCTGGTTTTTCGCCGGGTCTTGTTTGGAACCCGTGGTATTGTATGTTGTACATTATTTGTGTGACGAGGGCGCTATTCACTTTGCCTTTGTCGCAGTTACGCAGTTGCGTCCGACTGTTTTCTTTCTGCCAAACAAAATGTGCCTGTTCACTCATCTCTGCTCTCCTGCACCTGACTTCAGTTCACCAGTTGCGCACACTGTTGACAAAAACGTCCCTGATCTTTGTGGTTGAATGTAAGCCGAATTACCTTTAAGCACATGGAGTTGACTTGGAAAGCAAAGAGGGTGTATAGCTGCAGTATGAAAGACTTTGATTGATTTCATGATCAAATAGATATTTGACCTTTCTTTGATCTGCTGAAGGTCAGTGGTTGTTTAAGGCTGGTACCTGGACCATTTAACTGTTAAAACAGCTGTGGAGTTCATGTTTTTATACTGTTCATGTTCATTTTATACTGTTCATGTGTTCATTTTTATACTGTAGCACTAAGAGACATTAATTAACATTACATGCATTGAGGACACCTATTAATATGAATCTGAAGTATTTCATCTTAGATCCAGATCCAAAGTTCTTAAGAGAAATAAAATGGTTTATTAAGTGGACAGTATATGAGAACACATGAATTCTCCCATCTATACTCTTATGTAGAGTATCTGGACATGTTTGTTAAAAATAGTCCTAGAAACCAGAAACCAATACTGATCAAATAAAACCACATGCTTTAGGGCACTGCTGATGATGTCTAAACATGCAGCAAGGTCAACCAACCCCCCCCCCCCCTCCCCCCTTCCCCCCAGTAGGGAACCCCTCTACACACTGGTGTAGATCTGATAGGATTACATACATGTACAGTAGGTTAACTTTCTGGAAATAGCAGTATGGCAATAGCTCCATCTTGTCTTCTGATAGGTGGAATTTTTACCAGAATTCCTTACACCTGCATAAAAGCAGTTTTGTAATTTGGGAGTTAGTGACTAATTTACTAATGACTAATGTACTGCATTGTTGTACTTCATTTCACTACACCTTATAGCTGCTGTAAACTGTGTATGTGACGAATAAAATGTGATTTGATTTGTGTTAGGCTTGGGTTTAGGTTTAGGCTTAGGCTTAGGTTTAGGCATAGGGTTAGGGTCAGGGTTAGGGTTTGTGCTCATTTTTGTACCTTCAACAGATCATAAAACCAAGAGATTGCAGAAAGCTCGAAATCCCCCTTAAATGAAACTTTCAATCCAATGTCAGCAGCCTCCTCCAAGCCATCCCTGTAATTCCAGGTGACTGGGATAATGGATGCACAGCAATCCGTTTTTTAGGGGGCTGAAAACTCTTCTTTGGATTAAGGGGCTTCTTTCTGATGGGTTTGGGCTGCAAAATTCTGTTATCTCAAAAAAACAGGACATCCCCATGATTGTTTCATCACCCCGTCTGTGGTTTAAGCCCAACTGCTGGTTGATTTCAGTATAATTAAAAAACATTTATTTTCATTTCTGAAGTTTGAAACATTCTGGGGTTTGAAGTGCTCCCAGAAGTGCTCCCAGTTACCTGCCAGAAATGAAAGGATCCTTTTCTTAGGGAATTCAGGAGCAACTTATTAATTAATTTAAAAAAATTGTAATTTAGCAGACGCACTTGTCCAGAGCAATTTACAGTAGTGAGTGTATATATTTTCATACTGGTCCCCAGTGGGAATCGAACCCACAACCCTGGCATTGTATGTGCCATGCTTTATCAACTGAGCCAAACGTTATTGATTTGGTTGTTTTTTTGTTTAACATTTGTCTGAATATGTACAATAATTTATTCTGTAGACAGGGACATTGATGAACATCTTTCCACTAATTTGTATTCCTGCTAATACACTTTTGACTTCTGTGACTTCCTGGGTTAGAGTGTGATCAGATCATATCACCAGTGGTATTCACACAAGTTTGAAACGAAGCCATATCTCCACTTTTCATCATTTGCTCAGCTGTGGCAGAGAGAGAAGATGAAATTGATTATTAGCAACACATTCTGAGGAAGGAGTGGGTCTGTGTTCCTGTGTGAGCACTTGGCTAACAGCTAACAGCGACAGAGTGTGACTGACCTCTTCCTCAGTACCATCTGCATTCCTCTGAGAACTAACACGTACAGATCTTAATTTGATCACCCTGTTGCAGGAGAACTTTCCTGAAATGCAGGACATTTTAAACTTGTAGCGTATTTGAGGTTTAAAAAGCCTTCTGGAGTAATATAAGCACCCCCCTAATTTCCACTTAGAAATTTCAGACTTGATTTTCCCTTACGAAAATGGTATCAACCCCTACAAATATATCCATGCATTATAATCCAGATAATAATTCACATTTCCTGTTGCTGTAGGATTATTTTCCTGCTGTAGCAAACTGGCTCAATTAAGATCTGTACATCTGTACAGTACATCTGAGTCACCAAATCTGGAACGGCTATAATAACACTATAGTACACATTAACTCATGCTGTTACTTCCTATAGTGTCATTAAAGCATTGTACTGTAGTATTCATCAAATCCTTTAGTGAAAAAGAGATGTGGTTAAAGATGATATCTAGTCTATGGACAACCCATTGGTTTGCCATGCTTGACTGAGTTGAACTTTGTTGTGACCTGATCTGCCTTGTGCCTATATGACCAGGGTTATGAGGAGATACATTGTGCAGTTATGGAACACATTACAATTACTGTACATTGAATTACACGCATTTCAGTGAACCAAGTCAGAAATAAAGGTAATCATTCTGATACACATTGTATATCAAGGCAGGTTTTCTGGATAAGGATTTGTCCAGTCCAATGTAAACAGCTGTGGTTGCGTTCCAAGATCTTAACCATTTTAAATGTCACTTAGAGTTTACTCCTACAGTATAGTCTCTACTTTAACCAAGTTCCAGAGAATGGCATGATGTAATCATCCAATACGTCTATCACCCATAGATGTTTATATACAGTGCCTTCGGAAAGTATTCAGACCCCTTGAATTTTTCAAAATGTTGTTACGTTACAGCCTTATTCTAAAAAGGATTAACTTGTTTTCCCCCCTCATCAATCAACACACAGTACTCCATAATAACATAATATAAATGTTTTAAATAAAAAACTGAAATATCACATTTACATAAGTATTCAGACAGTTTACTCAGTACTTTGTTGAAGCATCTTTGGCAGCGATTGCAGCCTCGAGTCGATATTGAGGTAATTAACTACATGCAGGTAGAGTTATTAAAGTGGCTATGCATAGATAAAAACAGAGAGTAGCAGCAGCAGTGTAAAAGAGGGGGGAGATGCAAATCTGGGTGGCCATTTGATTAGCTGTTATGTCTTGGGGTAGACACTGTTTAGAAGCCTCTTGGACCTAGACTTGGCGCTCCGGTACCGCTTGCCGTGCGGCAGCAGAGAGAACAGTCTATGACTAGGGTGGCTGGAGTCTTTGACAATTTTTAGGGCCTTCCTCTGACACCGCCTGGTATAGAGGTCCTGGATGGCATGAAGCTTGGCCCTGGTGATGTACTGGGCCGTACGCACTACACTCTGTAGTGCCTTGCGGTCGGAAGCTGAGCAGTTGCCATACCAGGCAGTGATGCAACCCGTCAGGATGCTCTCGATGGTGCAGCTGTAAAACCTTTTTAGGATCCGATGACCCATGTCAAATCTTTTCAGTCTCCTGAGGGGGAATATGTTTTGTTTTGCCCTCTTCGCGACTGTCTTGGTGTGCTTGGACCATGTTAGTTTGTTGGTGATGTAAATGCCAAGGAACTTGAAGCTTTCAACCTGCTCCACTACAGCCCCGTCGATGAGAATGGGGGCTTGCTCGTTCCTCCTTTTCCTGTAGTCCACAATCATCTCCTTTGTCTTGATCACATTGAGGGAGAGGTTGTTGTCTTTCCACCACACGGTCAGGTCTCTGATGTCCTCCCTATAGGCTGCCTCATCATTGTCGGTGATCAGGCTTACCACTGTTGTGTCATCAGCAAACTTAATGATGGTGTTGGAGTTGTGCCTGGCCATGCAGTCATGAGTGAACAGGGAGTACAGGAGGGGACTGAACACGCAACGCCCTCGTGTTGAGATCAGCGTGTCGGATGTGTTGTTACCTACCCTTACCACCTGGGGGCGGCCCTTTAGGAAGTCCAGGATCCAGTTGCAGAGGGTGGTGTTGCAGAGGATTTTCATTTATTTAATCCATTTTAGAATAAGGCTGTAAAGTAACAAAATGTGGGAAAAGTCAAAGGGTCTGAATACTTTCCGAAGGCACTCTATCAAAGGGTCTGAATACTTTCCGAAGGAACTCTATCAAAGGGTCTGAATACTTTCAGAAGGCACTCTATCAAAGGGTCTGAATACTTTCCGAAGGCACTCGATCAAAGGGTCTGAATACTTTCCGAAGGCACTCTATCAAAGGGTCTGAATACTTTCCGAAGGCACTCTATCAAAGGGTCTGAATACTTTCCGAAGGCACTCTATCAAAGGGTCTGAATACTTTCCGAAGGCACTCTATCAAAGGGTCTGAATACTTTCCGAAGGCACTCTATCAAAGGGTCTGAATACTTATGTAAATAAAATAAATTCTACAAACCTGTTTTCGCTTTGTCATTATGGGGTATTGTGTGTAGATTGATGAGGAAAATGTTTTATTGAATCAATTTTAGAATAAGGCTGTAACATAACAAAATGTGGAAAAATTTAAGGGGTCTGAAGACTTTCCGAATGCACTGTAGAAGATCATAGAGAAACCAGGACATAGGGTGCTTTCACATATCCCCTTATGATCTGGAACATTTAGTACCCTGATCTGCCCTATAAAGCATGTGTGAAACACAAACTAACCCTAGATTAAACTAATCCTAGACCTGTGTGAGTAGGACCAGTGTACCAGGTATTGAGACGCGGCATTGCAAGTCGCGTGGAACTTTTTTGCCTGTTGTAAACAAGCTAGCTCACTAACATCAAATAGAATGTGCGTCTTGCTAATCGTACCCTGAAACGCTTATATTCAGGTCTAGTGTAAGCAAAACTGTTCTGTAGAATTCTCACAATCGCTCCAGGACACCGAACCAGGATACTGAATTATATTTGTGAAAATGCCCATAGTGTCTATAATACTGTAAAAAGCTCACCTAGTTACTGACACAAACTCCAAACTCCACACAGTTGTCACTGACTAGTTGGATATTACTTTCCCAATTAGCAAACCATATCTGTACTTACAAGATTCTTATAAATGCAGTTTTTTCCCAGTTTTATTGTTTGGTGGATCTTGTTTTTCTATTGACATTTGTCAATAAAACTCATGAATGCAGTTGCTTATGTCAAATTGTTTTGTGTTCTACTTGTCCTGAAAATAAATTGGTAAAACACCTCCATGTGAGGCTAAATATGAGGGCAGAGCAAGCAGACGAATGAATTTCAGTTTTTTCACTGTGGGATTTCCTGGGACTGGTAAGGTTAATGCCTTCATGTCTGGATTATAAATTATGCATATTACATATGGAGACAGTGGGTCGATTAGTGAGATTACATCTCGGTTAATCACAGCTTTCGTAGCCCTTTCCCTCAGTCAAATGACCTAGTGGCCTCGGGTGGAATGCTATTCATATTTTTCATAATTTCATAATTAATACACTTCTTTTTTTTACCACAGAAAATCAGGTGCTTCTATGTCTCTCTCTCTCTCTCTCTCTCTCTCTCTCTCTCTCTCTCTCTCTCTCTCTCTCTCTCTCTCTCTCTCTCTCTCTCTCGGGGTGCTGAAAGCAACAATATTAGTTGGTAGAGTACTACACCCCTGTTTACTAGGTTCAGAATACCTATTATTCTGCCATGTCTGCTGGTCTGAGAGAGTTTTATATGGTTACATCACTTTCCAAGCAGTGTTCCCAAGTTGTTGTGAATCACAACAGCAACCTCAAAGCAGTTCCAGCTTCGTCAGGTCAGTAATGGAATCTGGGGTGACAGTCATTGCCTTTGGATAGGATTTAAATTATTTTTATTTTCATATTATTTTAGTGGGTAGATAGATCAGCTTTAATATTGCAGATAGATTGTGGCTTCTATCTATTTAATTGTCTGCATAACTTCTAATCCCCCATAAAATTGTAAATATATTGTAAATATATAAAACAATTGTAAATTGTAAATATATACAATATATACAGTGCCTTCGGAAAGTATTCAGACACCTTGACTTCTTCCACATTTTGTTAGGTTACAGCCTTATTCTAAATATATATATTTTTTAAAGATTCCTCATCAATCTATACACAATACCCCATAATGACAAAGAAAAACAGGTTTAAGAAATTTTTGCAAAAAAATAAAAAATATATCACATTTACGTATAAGTATTCAGACCCTTTACTCAGTACTTTGTTGAAGAACCTTTGGCAGCGATTACAGCCTCGAGTCTTCTTGGGTATGACACTACAAGCTTGGCACACATATATTTGGGGAGTTTCTCCCATTCTTTTCTGTAGATTCTCTCAAGCTCTGTCAGGTTGGATGGGGAGCATTGCTGCACAGCTATTTTCAGGTCACTCCAGAGACGTTAGATCGGGTTCGAGTCCGGGCTCTGGCTGGGCAACTCAAGGACATTCCGAGACTTGTCCAGAAACCACTCCTGCGCTGTCTTGGTTGTGTGCTTAGGGTCGTTGTCCTGTTGGAAGGTAAACCTTCAACCCAGTCTGAGGTCCTGAGCGCGCTGAATAAGGTTTTCATCAAGGATCTCTCTGTACTTTGCTCCGTTCATCTTTTCCTCGATCGTGACTGTCTCCCAGTCCCTGCCGCTGAAAAACATCCCCACAGCATGATGCTGCCACCACCATGCTTCACCGTAGGGATGGTGTCAGGTTTCATCCAGACGTGAAGCTTGGCATTCAGGTAAAAGAGTTCAATCTTGGTTTCATCAGACCAGAGAATGTTGTTTCTCATGGTCTGAGAGTCTTTAGGTGCCTTTTGGTAAGCTCCAAGTGGGCTGTCATGTGCCTTTTACTGAGGAGTGGCTTCCGTCTGGCCACTACCATAAAGGCCTGATTGGTGGAGTGCTGCAGAGATGGTTGTCCTTCTGGAAGATTCTCCCATCTCCACAGAGGAACTCTAGAGCTCTGTCAGAGTTACCATCGGGTTCTTGGTCACCTCCCTGACCAAGGCCCTTCTCCTCCGATTGCTCAGTTTGGCCGGGCGGCCAGCTCTAGGAAGACTCTTGGTGGTTCCAAACGGTTTCCATTTAAGAATGATGGAGGCCACTGTGTTCTTGGGGACCTTCAGTACTGCAGAAATGTTTTAGTACCCTTCCCCAGATCTGTGACGTGACACAATCCTGTCTCGGAGCTCTACGGACAATTACTTTGACCTCATGGCTTGGTTTTTGTTCTGACCTTTAATAGACAAGTCTGTGCCTTTCCAAATCCTGTCCAATCAATTACATTTACCACAGGTGGACACCAATTAAGTTGTAGAAACATCTCAAGGATGATCAACGTAAACAGGATGCAACTGAGCTCAATTTCGAGTCTCATAGCAAAGGGTCTGAATACTTATGTAAATAAAGTATTTCTGTTTTTAATTTCCAAAATACCTGTTTTTGCTTTGTCATTATGGAGTATTGTATTTCGATTATTGTTTTCAAATTTTTAATCCATTTTAGAATAAGGCTGTAACGTAACAAAATGTGGAAAAAGTCAAGGGGTCTGAATATTTTCCGAAGGCACTGTATATATATATATATATATATATATATATATATTTTAATATATTTTCCTTTATTATTTTCACCTAGCCCTACCATCCCTTCCGTAATTGGAGTAACTAATGGATAACAACTCTCGTGTCCATGACACGAGCGAACAATCCCAACATATCTGTCAACAAACATAACATGCAGTTATGAACTGTTGTAACTCAAACCACTTTTGACATGACTGCTACGTACACCCACACATGCTGACGATTGCATTACAGTATCATAACCCAAGCAAATACAGAATTTTTTATGGCAAAAATAGCACCTGGGATATTTGTTTGTTTTGCAAGCTCACTTACTTTAACTTGTCACTTCTGTCAAAGGTCTGGCCAGCTGCAGAGTGTTTGCCCTAACAGCCCACAAAGCATGCATGTACAACACAGGGAGGAAGGGGAAGGGCTGCAAGCTACATGCTCAGTCTATTGTAGCATGACAAAGACAAGATGTAGCCAAGGAAATACAGCTGCAGAGACACAGAACAGAACACACACACACACACACACACACACACACACACACACACACACACACACACACACACACACACACACACACACACACACACACACACACACACACACACACACACACACACACACACACACACACACAGCTTGCTGAGATGAATACAGCTGTTGTGGAATAGATGTATAGATATTTTAGAGGAGGCACTTTTGGCTGTTTGACGAGCATCATTATCATAATCATTCATATTCCACAGGTGGGTAGCGCATGTACTGTTGTTGTTGAATTTCTTACTCATCCATGACATCAATGAATCCAAGTCATTAAGTATCTTAGCTTTAACATCATATCTACTCTCAGGTATGTAAACGTTGCATTACTCACACCCATTTTCACACTTCTTGTGTAGAAAGTGGAACAAATACCCCATAATTGCTTCCATTATTTGGCCTCAAACCTGTGAGATAAACAGCTGAGGGAGGACTTATCTTTCTTAACCTAATAATACATAAAGCCACATTCTGTACACATCCAGAGTTGAGGGGGATTGACACCACAAACAGGCCTGACCAGACCAGCTGCTTGCCTTGGACTTGTCCCTCATCCTCTCCTCATAAAAATATTCTGCCTAATAAAGAACTAATGCTACTTGTGAAGACAGAAGGGTTCGAGAGGGAGCTAACAAGAGAGAGTCTGCTCATGAATCCTAACAATTCTGCAGCTGCTGCTTCGTGCCTAAGGGGTGTGAAGTCAAAAAGAAAATGGAGGGAGTTACTGGACCGACTTGAAAACCCTGAGGCTCAGCTACCGCCACAATTCATCCCCACAGATAACCACGACGACGAGACGTCTGTGATCGAACTTTGTATTTAACTTAAATCCTTGTCCCCCTCCCTCCCCCTTCTACTCCACCCCTCTAAACTTTCCCAAGTCTTCTGGTTGCATAGTGAGTTTGACAGCTATTCAAGAGGGAGGCGGAGGCACGATGCACCAAAGTCCCCGTGGAAGGTTGCCAGTCTGAGGAGGAGAGGAGTGGGGAGGAGAGGGAGGGACTCGCTGGTGAAACTGTGATTATGCAGGCTTTAAACACAATTTGTATTCAGGATATTAATTGACCTCAATTACCATGTGTTCTTTGACTTTCTCTCCATTTCTCAGTGCACAGTGAAACTGTTCAACAATGATAAATGGTGTGGAAAAAAGGTTTGTTGTGTCTTCGATCCACCTCATACATTCCCTCCCCATTAAAGCATTCCAACATCCACCAGTCATCTCTCTCTCAATTCCCTTCTAGACACAAATTAATGACCATACCTTTACATAACCAATTCCACCACCCTCTCTCCAAACAGATCACACGAATGACATTTAAACCAGGGTTGAGTGAGTGAGTGAGTGAGAGGCTCTATGGAGATTTCCTGAGCATTGACTGAGAGAACAAATGAAGTGAGGAGGAAGGCATTCTACTGCGATTGTGTTTCCCTGTACCCAGGGGACTACTCTTAAACAAGAACCAAGCCTCTTCTACAATCGATGGCCACTTAGAAGAAAGGTCCTTTTTGAAAAGAGACGGTCAGCGGGTGCCTGGGGATCACGGTGTCACTGGTGACCCCAGAATAAAAGGGCTAATCAATGTGCGGGAAAGCTCTGGTTTGTTTTTAAAGGCTATGGACCCCTGGTGAGACTCACTCTGTGAGAGAGCTACCTGTGCCTGAGTGGGGTTATTAGTCAATGTTAGAGGTGGGGGATATTACAATTTCAGCTGTCTCAGTGTAGACTGGACTAGAGCAATGACTGTAGGTGTTGAGGCTACTAGAGCAGTGATAGATGAGTGTATTATCTACCTTCTATAAGGAAAGTCTAGGGTAACTCTGATGTCTTTGGTCTGGTAGAGGGATTTAAAATGGACTGTCATCGATTGTGACATAACTGACTGTGGATATGAAGCAGCACTGATATTTCCAACACTAAAGTGTTGGAAGTTGCGTAGCTCAACCCATACTGAACAGTGACTATCAGAGGCGTCATGCCCCCTCAGATTTGTCCTGTTTAAAACAAATGAGATGTTAAAATAATTACTAAACTTCATTTTTAAACCCACAGTTTATCGTCATTATTTATAAAAACCCCTGTCAGTGGTATTTTGTGAAGGGGGCACACTGACTGGACCCCCCTATTCTCCCTAGTAGGTGGTTCCTTCCAAGGTGCTCCACGGAGCAGGAGAGAGAGAGTGTACAGTGATTTGATTTTAGTTGCCGGTGATGGACAGGACTCGCAGGAGGTATGTTTGTAAATTAATTTGATCAAGCTATGTAGCCTATTCATTCCTCCTTGATGAATAAATAAAACAAATATGTCTGGTTGTTTCTCTGTAATACTAGCCACCTAGCGATTTGATGAAGTTGGCTTTAGCTAGCCATCTAGATAGATCCTAATCTCCCAACCTCATAACTAGCTACCAAGACATTTCAGGCTATCAATGAAGTTAGAATTGCTTGTCTAACTATCTTAGCTGGCATGCCTGCTGGCAAGGTTGCTAGACTTTATAAAAGCAAGCAATTAATAAATGTACTGAATAAGATTGACATTCCTTTCAATCTTTTACCCATATTTTAGCAGAGATGCTCTAATCACTCTGACATCAATGCAAATGAGTCGAAAATCAAATCAAACACTTAATGAGAGCCCATGAGCTCATGTTGCGCAACATTTCTACAGTGCCTTGCAAAAGTATTCATCCCCCTTGGCGTTTTTCCTATTTTGTTGCATTACAACCTGTAATTTAAATTGATTTTTATTTGGATTTCATGTAATGGACATACCCAAAGTAGTACAAATTGGTGAAGTGAAATGAAAAAGAATTGTTTCAAAAAAGACATGACCAGCCTTTCAAAGCACTTCATGGCTACCGACGTGAGTGCTACGGGGTGGTAATAATTTTGGCAGGTTACCTTCAGCAGGTTACCTATGGTGGTCTGTTTGAAATATTTTAGGTATTACAGACTCGTCCAGGGAGAGGTTGAAAAACGTCAGTGAAGACACTTGCCAGTTGGTCCGTGTATGCTTTGAATATATGTCCTGGTAATCCGTCTGGACCTGCAACTTTGTGAACGTTGACCTGTTTAACGGTCTTGCTTACATCGGCTACTGAGACTGCTACACAGTCGTGTGATCTCATGATACAAATACACCATGACAGCGCAATACACAGGGGGTGGAACAGTGGCAAAGGTACCCACAGGACAAACAGAATAATATTAGTCTGAGGAGAGATTAAATAGCATTAATACAACAAAAATAATTCAAAACACACCTTTAGTTTACACCAAAGTTAAACAGATGTATTTTTTCTTTGTGAACTGTCAAGAAAGATTGCTAACTTATTAGCTAGCTGGTTAGTTCTGTTTTCTTTCATTTCTGTGCTTTGTAGAGATCGACAACCAAGATGCAAGACAACAAAATACAGGAATCCTGCCCTGAAAGACGACCAAGGGTGTCCGAGATGCAAGACAACAAAATACAGGAATCCTTCCCTGAAAGGAAAGTCCTCTGTCCTCAACAGGGGATCGACTCCTAAACAGGACTCCAGGAGTAGTTGTTAAAGTGCCTTAAATAAAGGCTGTTTCCACTCCTTTCTTGATGAACATTGTGTCCTTAGAGTGCTCTCATGTATGCTTCAGTGTTGCATTTAGCTAAATTGCATTTAGCTCGTCTGGTAGGCTCGTGTCACTGGGCAGCTCATGGCTGCGTTTCCCTTTGTAGAGCGTAGTAGTTTTCAAGCCCTGCCACATCCGACGAGCATCAGCCGGTGTAGTAGTATTCAATCTTAGTCCTGTATTGACGCTTTGCCTGTTTGATGGTGTCACGGCCGTCAACAGAAGTAGACCAAAGCGCAGCGTGGTAAACGTACATATTACTTTATTTATATGATGCCGACAAAAACAATAAACAATCCAAAACAACCGTGAAGCTAAAGGGCTATGTGCCACAAACAAAGTTAACTTCCCACAAAGACAGGTGGGGAAAAAAGCTACCTAAGTATGGTTCTCAGAGACAACGATAGACAGCTGTACCTGATTGAGAACCCTACCCGGCCAAAACATAGAAATACAAATAATAGAACATAGAATACCCACCACAACTCACACCCTGACCAAACCAAAATAGAGAGAATAAGTTTCCGGATTAGTGTCCCGCTCCTTGAAAGCGGCAGGTCTAGCCTTTAGCTAGGTGCGGATGTTGCCTGTAATCCATGGATTCTGGTTGGGAAATGTACGTACGGTAACTGTGGAAACGACGTCGTCGATGCACTTTTTTGTGAAGCCGGTGACTGAGGTGGTAGGAGAAAAACCAACCAGAATTTTTGGGGGGGAGAGACCATCCTCTTACAATGGGAAGTATAAGGGCATTCTGAAAATGAGCTCCCAGGATGCAATTCCTATTGCTTCCAAAGGGTGTTAACAGTCTATGTTCAAGGTTTCGGGCTTGTAACTTCCAAAACGAATAAGAAATATCAGTTTTAGTACAGGGACACAGTCTTGGAAATTCGTGTTTGCGCGCTCCATGAAGAAAGGACGCACTTGCTAAAATCGGTTTCCTATTGAACATACTTCTTTCCGTAAGATTTATTATAGTTTGATTACATTTTGTATCTGAGGAGTGAAAAGAAACCTATTTTGACTTGTTGAAACAAAGTTTAGGGGTAGATTTTGTGCGCTCAATTTTATACACCTGTCAGCATACTTTTGAGTATATAGTGTATGTCCATTGTGCTGCACACAATTTAAACTTAGTCTTGAATGATGCATGCCAAGATATACCAGAGATAAGGGTCTGTTGATATTGCAACAACACAACTCAAACGGCGGTTCACCAGTATGAACAAAATCACAAACAGCTTTTCTTGTTCAAGCCCTAAAGAACTGTTGTCTGCTAAAGATGCTAATCTGTTTGAATCTGCCAATATATTGGCTGTCCAGTATCCAAACGACCTGTCCCCAGAGCTTCCTATACAGTCTCTCTCTTTCCGTAACGTGTTGAGCCAGGCAACTAAGGAAAGGAGAGGCTCAATTAAAGATGTTATAGAACTGCTGCATTTGAAGCAGCACTCCCTTCTACCCAGTTTCCCTGATGTTGCTACGGCAATCAAGCTGTTTTTACCATCCCTATAACTGTCACTTCTGCGGGGAGAACATTTTCTAAACTGAAACTCATAAAGAACTACCGTAGAAGCATTAGGTTCTCAGGTCTGATATGCAGTTTTGAACACCTGAGTAAGCTCCACACATTGCACTTGCGCCGTCATAGCGTTGACCACGGCATTTGTTCACTGATATCCCTCATACTTTCAATCAGTTTCTTTTTTCTTTTTCACTTTTTATGTCACATTCCTGAACACCAAGAAACAAACACTTAGCTTCCTAGTACATATGGAAATGAAAAAGGTTTATGAATACATTTTTGTAGGGTTACTGTCAAAATGATTTATTAAATACAAAAAAATAGACTTTGATAACAGGCGCATGGGCTCCCAGATCTAGTGGCCCCCCCTGCCTTGTGGGGCCTGCGGTGGTTTCCGGTACACCAGTGATGTGTGTTATGATCCCATGTGCCGTGTTGTAATTTGGATGTAATATCCTAGGCATGTTAGTGCATTATATTGAGATGTGTAATTTCCAACAGTCAGGATGACGCCCTCATTAAAATTACAATTGAATAGGTAAAGCAGTATGCTTAGATATCCTATGCAGTAAAATATACATAGTCTTGACAGAAGTAGGCATAATGGTTATGGCTCTAGATTGCTTGATTCAGGTGTTTGAAAAATGTAAAAGGCAAAATTCTCCACCCCCAACATCCTCATGTCTTTGTGCCCCCTCAAAAATAATGGGTGCATGACGCCCCTGGTTACTATGCTGTAAGCCTATATATATACCCCTACAGCAAAACCCCCACACCGGCTCCACCACACCAGGGTCTGTCTCAAAGATACAGCACATTTGTCCGACGTCTATCATTGTCTCTATGAATCATACCACCGCCATGGTTCCTTGTTAAACTCTCAGCATCCGTTGATTAAGTCTGCGATAACTTTATGAAATTCAAAAGAGGGTCAGTGCTATTCAGACCTTGTTTAATTCCCTGCAGCACAGCAGACAATTACTACAGTATCACCCCCTGAGTCATTGGAGTATTACTAGTATAGAAGAGCAGATTGCGTCACTCTGGACTGATTTCTACACATTGTTTCTACACCATTTCAGCTGCGCTCAGTGCTTTAAACATATGTATGGTACATGATGCCCCCTGTGTTACTAACTCAGTCATTCATGCCTTGTGAGTTATGCTGTCATGTTGCTACCCTTGACTAAGCAGTGGCATTATGCTTCAATAATCCCAGCCATTATAACTACAAAAAAAAAATATCCTCTGGATTGAACACGGTCGGCTGCACAGATAAAATGGTCTCCTTTAGTCTGTGGAAAAATGTTAAAACATTGCCTCTCATTTAGATTCAAACCGTGAAGAGGTATCTTTTTCTGTTTTCTGTGTTGTCTATGAAATTAGGGCAAGGTGGGTGAGGGGGGATACATAGCAAATGTATTAGCAGTTTCTTTCATGGGGAGATGTCAGATGAATGTGTCATGCTTGAAGGAAATAATTTGCCGTTTTTTTTTCTGTCCACGATGTTCCTGTTACAGGCGCTACTGACGGCTTGGCCTAGTGTGTATGAACATGTGACATGTGTATGAACATGTGATTTGTTGATGAAGATACGAGACGTTCATAGGAAACAAATGAAGTGCATAAAAATACAATTTCCTTATGCCAGCTTAGTAAGTGCTTTGGGGCTATACTCCAGTCTCATTAATATGTTAGAGTAATACATGATCTTGTTTCTAATTCTAAAATATATACACCTCACCCGGTTTATATAAAGGACAGAGAGAGGCTATCCTCTTAGACTGTTAGACTGTTCTGCTGCCTGAATAGTCTGCCATTAGACCTGTGACTCACACACTCACAGTCTTGGGGAGAAAGAGACAAGCACAAGCATGCACACGCACACACAGCTTCCCCAACCTCCCTAGAGTCTGCGGAAAAGAGCATCCTAAAACAACACTACCCCTCTGCAAAACGAGACACCCCACACAATCACCACATCATCAAACATAGTTTTTAGTATCACTAAATACAACCACAGCATTGTCTATGTTGAGAACAGTTATTTGTCTGATTTGTCCTCTTTGCTGAATCCATCATGACTTTGTTGCCAAATGACAACAGTTACTGTAGGATGGTGAAATAATGGACCATAACAACAGTCATTATCATTAGGAATGAGATCATTAAACCAACTGCTCGATGCAAATTAATGTTCATTAACCTCTTACAGTAGCTGTAGGGGTAGACATAGACACAGTTACTGTGTAATGGTCTCCAAAATAGAGACAAATTCTTGAGTAATGGAATTAATTCTTGGCAGGGGAAGATGAAAATACCTTTGATGTTGGCGAAACAATGTGAGATTTCATTTGCTAAGTTTTCTCTTTTAGCCAAAGGTTTTTGCAATTATTGTTATTATTGTACAATATGAAAGTATCAATGTGCGTTGCTATAGAATACAACTTTCAATTGCTACCACCTAATGCATTTTCTTTTAGAGAGAAGCAGATGCCATTCCAGATTATAAACATGAAATATTCAAATGCATATTTTAAAGATGATTAAACTGCATCCTATTTTGATTCATTTGAATTTCTCACCTCACTGAGTTGTGATTAATTTCAGAAGCAATTCCCACTTCTCCTAGTCAGATAAGGACGCTGCTGCTGTGTTATTCACATGGCTTGGAGATAGCTTCAAGTTCCTTGGCGTGCACATCACTGAGGACCTGAAATGGTCCATTCACACAGACAGTGCGGTGAAGAAGGCGCAACAGCGCCTCTTCAACCTCAGTAGGCTGAAGAAATTTGGCTTGGCCACTAATATCTTCACGAACTTCTACAGATGCACCATTGAGAGCATCCTGTCGGGCTATATCATCGCCTGGTATGGCAATTGCACCGCCCACAACCACAGGGCTCTCCAGAGGGTGGTGCGGTCAGCCTCACGCATCACCGGGGTCACGCTGCCTGCCCTCCAGGACATCTACAGAACCCGGTGTCACAGGAAGGCCAAGAAGATCATCAAGGAACTCAACCCCGCAACAATCTAGAAGGCGGAGAGAGTACAGGTGCATCAAAGCTGCGACGAAGAGACTGAAAAACAGCTTCTATCTCCAGGCCATCAGACTGTTAAATAGTAACCACTACCTGGCCTTTGCCCAGGACCCTGCCCTAAACCTTAGTCACTGTTACTAGACGGCCACCCCCCAGTACTCTACCCTGCACCTTAGAGACTGCTGCCCTATGTACAGTTGAAGTCGTAAGTTTACATACACCTTAGCCAAATACATTTAAACTCAGTTTTTCACAGTTCCTGACATTTAATCATAGTAAAAGATCCCTGTCTTAGGTCAGTTAGGATCACCACTTTATTTTAAGAATGTGAAATGTCAAAATAATAGTAGAGAGAATGATTTATTTCAGCTTTTATTTCTTTCATCACATTCCCAGTGGGTCAGAAGTTTACATACACTCAATTAGTATTTGGTAGCATGGCCTTTAAATTGTTTAATTTGGGTCAAACATTTCAGGCAGCCTTCCACAAGCTTCCAACAATAAGTTGGGTGAATTTTGGCCCATTCCTCCTGACAGAGCTGGTGTAACTGAGTCAGGTTTGTGAGGCCTCCTTGCTCGCACACGCTTTTTCAGTTCTGCCCACACATTTTCTATAGGATTGAGGTCAGGGCTTTGTGCTGGCCACTCCAATACCTTGACTTTGTTGTCCTTAAGCCACTTTGCCACAACTTTGGAAGTATGCTTGGGGTCATTGTCCATTTGGAAGACCCATTCGCGACCAAGCTTTAACTTCCTGACTGATGTCTTGAGATGTTGCTTCAATATATGCACATCATTTTCCTTTTCTCATGATGCCATCTATTTTGTGAAGTGCACCAGTCCCTCCTGCAGCAAAGCAACCGCACAACATGATGATGCCACCCCCGTGCTTCACGGTTGGGATGGTGTTCTTCGGCTTGCAAGTCACCCCCTTTTTCCTCCAAACATAACGATGGTCATTATGGCCAAACAGTTCTATTTTTGTTTCATCAGACCAGAGGACATTTCTCTAAAAAGTACAATCCGTAGTCTGGCTTTTTTATGGCGGTTTTAGAGCAGTGGCTTCTTCCTTGGAGCAGCGGCGGCCTTTCAGGTTATGTCGATATAGGACTCGTTTTACTGTGGATATAGATACTTTTGTACCTGTTTCCTCCAGCATCTTCACAAGGTCCTTTGCTGTTGTTCTGGGATTGATTTGCACTTTTCACACCAAAGTATGTTCATCTCTAGGAGACAGAACGCATCTCCTTCCTGAGTGGTATGACGGCTTCTTGGTCCCATGGTGTTTATACTTGCGTACTATTGTTTGTACAGATGAATGTGGTACCTTCAGGCATTTGGAAATTGCTCCCAAGGATGAACCAGACTTGTGGAGGTCTACAATTGTTTTTCGGAGATCTTGGCTGATTTCTTTTGATTTTCCCATGATGTCAAGAAAAGAGGCACTGAGTTTGAAGGTAGGCCTTGAAATACATCCACAGAAACACCTCCAATTGACTCAAATGATGTCAATTAGCCTATCAGAAGCTTCTAAAGCCATGACATCATTTTCTGTAATTTTCCAAGCTGTTTAAAGGCACAGTCAACTTAGTGCATGTACACTTCTGCCCCAGTGAAATTGTGATACAGTGAATTATAAGTGAAATAATCTGTCTGTAAACAATTGTTGGAAAGATTACTTGTGTCATGCACAAAGTAGATGTCCTAACCGACTTACCAAAACTATAGATCGTTAACTAGAAATTTGTGGAGTGGTTGAAAAACAAATTTTTATGACTCCAACCTAAGTGTATGTAAACTTCCGATTTCAACTGTACATAGTCATTGAACACTGGCCACTTTAATAATGTTTACATACTATTTTACCCACTTCATAAGTATATACTGTATTCTAGTCATGGATCACCCTATATAACTACTGCTGTACACACCTTTTCTATTAATATACTGTTCATACTGTCTATACACACCATTATACGGTATATACACTGAGTGTACAAAGCATAAGAAACATTAGGAACCTTTCTAATATTGAGTTGCACCTAGGCCTGTTGCGGTGACCATATTACCCCCACACTGGCAGTGGTGAGTCATGGCCACAGTAAAATTCCACGGTAATCTCCTTTTATGCACTCTGGACATGCTTTCGTAATACCCAACTTGCTAATTACCATCAGGTCCTAATGGCCTGGTGCTCAGGGCTCTATTGTCCCTCCATCAGGTCCTAATGATCTGCTTCTATTGTCCCTCTAACCACTATGGCAGCAATGCAAATGCATTCAAAAATCACATCAAACACTTATCATCAAAACAGTTTGTGCTTTTAAAACTCACCTCACTGTGATTGATCAATTTGAAGAAAGAAGTTCACAGTACAGGTTGAATCTGAGTGGAAAACATGGTTGTTGTTTCAAAGCCCAACACAACGAAATGGATAGCACTTTCTAAGGTGATGAGTGATTCAAAACACCCATATGCTTATGCATACTCATTGTCACGTTGTCACGGGTGACCAACCAGGAGAATATCGCCGCCCCAAAGCTGAGCTGGAGGCAGCGAAAGCAGAGAGGCGGCGATATGAGGAGGCAGCAAGGAAGCAAGGCTGGAAGCCGGAGAATCAAGCCCAAAACCGCAGATATGAAGGTACGCGGCTAGCAAGGAAGCCCGAGAAGAAACCCCAAAAATTTCTTGGGGGGGGGGGCTAAGAGGTAGTGGGCCAAGGGCAGGTAGGAGACCTGCGCCCACTTCCCAGGCTAACCGTGGAGAGCGGGAGTACGGGCAGACACCGTGTTACGCAGTAGAGCGCACGGTGTCTCCTGTACGTGTGCATAGCCCGGTGCGGGTTATTCCACCTCCCCGCACTGGTAGGGCTAGATTGAGCATTGAGCCAAGTGCCATGAAGCCGGCTCTACATATCTGGCCACCAGTACGTCTCCTTGGGCCGGCTTACATGGCACCAGCCTTACGCATGGTGTCCCCGGTTCGCCTACATAGCCCGGTGCGGGTTATTCCACCTCCCCGCACTGGTCGGGCGACGGGGAGCATTCAGCCAGGTAAGATTGGGCAGGCTCAATGCTCAAGGGAGCCAGTACGCCTGCACGGTCCGGTATTTCCGGCGCCACCTCCCCGCCCCAGCCCAGTACCACCAGTACCTACACCACGCACCAGGCTTCCAGTGCGTTTCCAGAGCCCTGCTCCTCCTCCACGCACTCTCCCTATGGTGCGTGTCTCCAGCCCAGTGCCTCCAGTTCCGGCACCACGCACTAAGCCACCTGTGCGTCTCCAGAGCCCTGTACACACTGTTCCTTCTCCCCGTACTCGTCCTGATGTGCGTGCCCTCAGCCCGGTGCCACCAGTGCCGGTACCACGCACCAGGTCCATAGTGCGTTTTGAGAGTCCAGTGTGCCCTGTCCCTGCTCCCCGCACTAGCCTGAAGGTGCGTGTCCTTAGCCCGGTGCCTCCAGTTCCGGCACCACGCACCAGGCCTACAGTGCGCCTCATCCGGCCAGAGCCATCCGTCTCCCCAGCGCCATCTGAGCCATCCGTCTCCCCAGCGCCGTCTGAGCCATCCGTCTGTCCCGAGCCATTAGAGCCGCCCGTCTGTCCCGAGCCGTCAGAGCCGTTAGTCAGTCAGGAGCCGCTAGAGCCATTCGTCAGTCAGGATCTGCCAGAGCCGCCAACCAGACAGGATCTGCCAGAGCCGCCAACCAGACAGGATCTGCCAGAGCCGCCAACCAGACAGGATCTGCCAGAGCCGCCAACCAGACAGGATCTGCCAGAGCCGCCAACCAGACAGGATCTGCCAGAGCCGTCAGCGAGCCATGAGCGTCCAGAGCCGTCAGCGAGCCATGAGCGTCCAGAGCCGTCAGCCAGCCATGAGCGTCCAGAGCCGTCAGCCAGCCATGAGCGTCCAGAGCCGTCAGCCAGCCATGAGCGTCCAGAGCCGTCAGCCAGCCATGAGCGTCCAGAGCCGTCAGCTAGCCATGAGCGTCCAGAGCCGTCAGCTAGCCGTGAGCGTCCAGAGCCGTCAGCTAGCCATGAGCGTCCAGAGCCGTCAGCCAGTCATGAGCTGCCCCTCAGCCCAGAGCTGCTATTTATCCAGAACTGCCCCTCAGTCCAGAGCTGTCTCTCTGTCCGGAGCTGCCCTTCAGTCCGGAGTTGCCCCTCTATCCTGAGCTACCTCTCTATCCTGACCTACCTCTCTGTCCTGAGCTATCTCTCTGTCCTGAGCTACCTTATCCCGGTGCTGCCCCTTGTCCCGGTGCTGCCCCTTATCTTAAGGTTACCCTTTAAATTAAGTGGGTGTAATATGAGGGTGGTCATTCGAAGGGGGAGACGTAAGCTGGGATTGACTATGGTGGGGTGGGGACCTCGCCCAGAGCCTGAGCCACCACCATGGTCAGACGCCCACCCAGACCCTCCCCTAGACTTTTGGTGGTGCGTTCGGAGTACGCACCTTGAGGGGGGGGTTATGTCACGTTCCTGACCGGTTTTCTGTTATTTTGTATGTGTTAGTCGGTCAGGGCGTGAGTTTGGGTGGGCAGTCTATGTTATGTGTTTCTATGTTGGTAAAGGGTGACCTGATATGGTTCTCAATTAGAGGCAGGTGGTTTTCATTTCCTCTGATTGAGAGCCATATTAAGGTAGGTGTTTTCACATTGATTGTTGTGGGTGGTTGTCTCCTGTGTCAGTGTCTGTGTATGTTACGCCACACGGGACTGTTTCGGTTTGTTTGTTCGTTCGTTCGGTTTATGTAGTCTGTTCCTGTTTCATGCGTTCTTCGTGTCATGTAAGTTCTTATGTTCAGGTGCGTCTACGTAGTTTGTTGTTTTGTAGTTTGTTAAAGTGTTTTCGTGTTTTTCGTCTTTACTTTAATAAATCATGTCTTATCACAACGCTGCGTCTTGGTTCAATCCATGCTCCTCCTCTTCGGATGAAGAGGAAGAGGAAAGCCGTTACACTCATAGGCCTATATATGAGCCCAAGCTCGAAAAAATAACCTGAATTAAAATAATGATTGTGCCATTATACAATACATAGCCTACCGCATATTATGCATGGCAGAAAAACTGATTTAAGGTGTCTTTGGTACATAATTGGTCTAGCCTATATAATTAATCTTATTCTGGTAATCGCCTTTGAGTGTGGACTGTATTACTATGCATACTGGATGGACTGGTTACCTTATGCTATGCTTCAAACTTTCTATCAATGAGTATAGTAAAGAACATACACTGAGTGTACAAAACTTTAAGAACACCTGCTCTTTCCATGACATAGACTGACCAGGTCAATCCAGGTGAAAGCTGTGATCCCTTTTTTGATGTCAGCTGTTAAAATCACTTCAACCAGTGTAGATGAAGAGGAGGAGACAGGTTAAAGAAGGATTTGTAAGCCTTGAAACAATTGAGACATGGATTGTGTATGTGTGCCATTCAGAGGGTGAATGGGCAAGACAAAAGATTGAAGTGCCTTTGAACGGGGTATGGTAGTAGGTGCTAAGCGCACCGGTTTGTGTCATGAAGTACAATGCTGCAGGGTTTTTCACACTCAGCAGTTTCCTGTGTGCATGGTCCACCACCCAAAGGACATCCAGCCAACTTGACACAACTGTTGGAAGCATTAGCATCAACATGGGCCAGCATCCCGGTGGAATGCTTTCGACACTTTGTAGAGTCCATGCCCCAACTAATTGAGGCTGTTCTAAGGGCAAAACTGGGGTTGGAACCGGTCCAGGGAACAGAACTGAAACCAGGAACGAAAGTGACCCGTAATGTTCTGGAACAGAACCTTTATTTTAAAGCATGGGAACCGGGTTCATAGCGTTATTTTACGTTCCAGGTAATTTTCTAGTCCCATGAAAAAACACAACACAGAGCCTATGCAAAGCCCTCACTCTGTCACTCAGAAACAGATTCCAGTGTCTGAAAATCTTTGCCATTGTGTGTGCGTGGTTAGGATACTTGCCACTCCCCCCTCCGAAGCATTGGCTACTGTACTGACTTTACAAGCGTGATTCAGAAGATAGGGAGAGCGATTTTTTAATTAGTTATAGAAGAATAGATTAACTTTTTCAATACTAGTTAAGGATACTAGATGCCTAGTTAGGATGTTTCCCGTTGAATTAATTAACTACAAAAAGGTAAAACGTGTTTTTATTCTGGTGCAGATCTGCACCAGAATGTCCAAAGCTAGCTCAAAGGACATTCAAAGTTCCTCCATAGAGGCCGCTCCTCCTAGATACAATTCTGTGGGCCTAATTCAGATAATGTCATAACAAGATGCACAGCGCTACAAACCTCCACCTCAACCCTCTCTCACTCTCTCCCCACCCAAAATTTCTGTTGCATCTTGCGCCATAGGCTACACTTGTCTGTCCATCATGCATGTAAAAGATCTAGTTTGCCTGTTCTATCCACTCTGTTTGGTTAAGTCATTAAATGAGCTAAATGTAAAAAACAGTTGATTTCACAAGTTAAAAAAGGAACAGAAAGGAATTATATAAATGGGTACTTTTTTTGGTTCGAACCGGTTCAGAACTTTATTTTGCTGGTCGGAACAGCGGAACGGAATGAAAAAATGGAAAAAAAATAAATAATAATAATTTTGGTTCCAATCCCAGCCTGTGACCAATTCAGTTGTTTGGACATGATTTAGGAAGAAACACACCTGTCTATATAAGGTCCCACAGTTGACAAGCAGGCCAGAATTCCGGAGTCGCCTCTTCACTGTTGACGTTGAGACTGGTGTTTTGCGGGTACTACTTAATACAGCTGCCAGTTGAGGACTTGTGAGACGTCTGTTTCTCAAACTAGACATCTGGACAAAAATAATACCTATGAAAGAATGTTGTTAACCTGTTAAGGCTAGGGGGTGCTGTTGTCACTATTTATGGAAATCGTGTAATTTTTGAAACGGCTTCCTACAAAATTCTTGATCGTACAATATGCATATTATTATTATTATTGGATAGAAAACAGTCTATAGTTTCTATAGGAGTTGAAATTGTGTCTCTAAGTGGAACAGAAGTCATTCTACAGCAATTTCCCTGACATGGAGTCAGATTTCAGAAATGTTGGCCCCTGTTCTGGAGTCAGTTTTAAGGCCAATGTTATTCATATGAGTATACGGACACTGCTTACGTCTTCCCCTGGATGCCTTTACGTGATGACGATTTGAATGGGGTCGATTGCGCAATCACAGGCACTATAAATAAAAAAAACCTGTAGCTAGGAACTCTTTTCTTGCTGCGTCATGCGCGTGGCGGCCACCGACCCGCACTTGTTCCAAGCATTAGTGTAGGGAGTAATATTACTCTGGTCATGTTTCTACTCGTTATAGGAGTTAAAAACATCATAAGGTAGTTAATTTAAAGCGTTTTTATAGCAATTTATATCCGTTTAGTGCGATTTTGGGACATTTATTTCTGAGACGCTGTGAATCTCTGGGCACGCTTCCAGTTCATGCCGAACGCAGTTGGCATTTCCACATGGCAAGAGGACAGCTTTCCACCAAAAGACGATTAGACCCAAGAAAGGATCCTTTGCCCAAGATACTGATGGAAGAACAGCTCAAAGTAGGAACAATTTATTATGATAAATCGTGTTTCTGTCGAAAAATGTTAGTGGCTTAGGACGCCATCTTTTTTGACGTAGCTTCGCTTGGCGCAAACTGTATTGAAAAGTAAGGATAATTTAAAAAATGTAATTCCGCGATTGTATTAAGAATTAAATTGTCTATCAATCACTGTCCACCCTATATTTTTTAGTCACGTTTATGAGTATTTATGTATACGACTAGATCACTGTCTAATATGGCACACGGCATTTTCTGACCAGCTCGGCTACTTTTCTCATTGTATAACCACGATTTTGGTGGCTAAATATCCACATTTTCGAACAAACTGTATATGTATGTTGTAATATGATGTTACAGGAGTGTCATCTGAAGAATTCTGAGAAGGTTAGTGAAAAAATTAATATCTTTTGGCGATGTTGACGTTATCGCGCTCTTTGGCTAGAATCAATGCTGGGGTAACGTTTGCATATGTGGTATGCTAATATAACGATTTATTGTGTTTTCGCTGTAAGACACTTAGAAAATCTGAAATATTGTCTGTATTCACAGGATCTGTGTCTTTCGATTAGTGTATGCTGTGTATTTTTACGAAATGTTTGATGATTAGTAGTTAGGTAAACACGTTGCTCATTGTAATTATTCTAGTCCATTTGTGACGGTGGGTGCAATTGTAAACTATGCCAGCTACCTGAAATATGCACATTTTTCTAACAAAACCTATCCCATACCATAAATATGTTATCAGACTGTCATCTGATGAGTTTTTTTCTTGGTTAGGGGCTATAAATATCTTAGTTTAGCCGAATTGGTGATAGCTACTGGTGTTGGTGGACAAATAAAAGATGGTGGATTATGCTAATGTGTTTTTAGCTAATAGATTTACATCTTTACATATTGTGTCTTCCCTGTAAAACATTTTAAAAATCGGACATGTTGGCTGGATTCACAAGATCTGTGTCTTTCATTAGCTGTATTGGACTTTAATGTGTGAAAGTAAAATATTTAAAAAATATATTTTTTTTGAATTTCGCGGCACTGGTTTTTCAGTGGGGGTGGGGGGGGAGTGCCGCTAGCGGCACCCCAGTCCTAGACAGGTTAATTTACTACAGCTCAGCATTCAACACCATAGTACCCTCCAAGCTCATCATCAAGCTGGAGGCCCTGGGTCTCAACACCGCCCTGTGCAACTGGGTCCTGGACTTTCTGATGCGCCCTCCCCAGGTGGTGAAGATAGGAAACAACATTTCCACTGCTGACCCTCAACACTGGGGCCCCACAAGGGTTTGTGCTCAGCCCTCTCCTGTACTCCCTGCTCACCTACGACTGCGTGGCCATGCACGCCTCAAACTCAATCATCAAGTTTGCCTTTGACACAACAGTAGTGGGCCTGATCACCAACAATGACGAGACAGCCTACAGGGAGGTGGTAAGTGCACTCATAGTGTGGTGTCAGGAAAACATCCTCTCACTCAACGCCAACAAAACAAAGGAGATGATCGTGGTCTTCAGGAAACAGCAGAGGGAGCACCCCCCTATCCACATCGAAGGGACAGCAGTGGAGAAGGTGGAAAGTTTTAAGTTCCTCGGCGTACACATCACAGACAAACTGAAATTGCTAACCGACACAGATAGCGCCTCTTCAACCTCAGGAGGCTGAAGAAATTTGGCTTGTCACCCAAAACCCTGACAAACTTTTACAGATGCACAATCGAGAGCATCATGTCGGGCTGTATCACAGCCTGGTACGGCAACTGCACCGCCCTCAGTCGCAAGGCTCTCCAGAGAGTGGTGCTGTCTGCACAACGCATCACCGGAGGCAAACTGCCTGCCCTCCATGACACCTACAGCACAGGAAGGCCAAAAAGATCATCAAGGACAACAACCACCCGAGCCACTGCCTTTTCACACCGCTATCATCCAGAAGGCAAGGTCAGTACAGATGCATCAAAGCTGGGACCGAGAGATTGAAAAACAGCTTCTATCTCAAGGCCATCAGACTGCTAAACAGCAATCACTAACTCAGAGAGGTTACTGCCTACATTGAGACCCAATCACTGGACACTTATAAATGGATCACTAGTCACTTTAAGCAATGCCACTTTAAATAATGCCCCTTTAATAATGTTTACATATCTTACATTACTCATATCACATGTATATACTGTATTTTATACCATCTACTGCACCTTGCCTATGCCGCTCGGCCATCACTCATCCTTATACTTATATGTAAACATTCTCATTCACCCCTATAGATTTGTGTGTATTAGGTAGTTGTTGGGGAATTGTTAGATTACTTGTTAGATATTACTGCACTGCCGTAAATAGAAGCACAAGCATTTCACTACACTTGCATTAACATCTGCTAACCATGTGTATGTGACCAATAAAATTTGATTTGATTTGAAAAAAAAGGAGTTCCCACATATGCTGAGCACTTGTTGACTGCTTTTCCTTCACTCTGCGGTCCAACTCATCCCAAACCATGTCAATTAGGTTGAGGTCGGGTGATTGTGGAGGCCAGGTCATCTGATGCAGCACTCTATCACTCTCCTTGGTCAAATAGCCCTTACACAGCCTGGAGGTGTGTTCTGGGACATTGTTCTGTTGAAAAACAAATGATAGTCCCACTAAGCGATGGGATGGCATATATTTCCACCGGTCTAATGTCCATTGCTCGTGTTTCTTGGCCCAAGCAAGTCTCTTCTTCTTATTGGTGTCGTTTAGTAGTGTTTTTTTTGCAGCAATTAGACCACGAAGGCCTGATTCACGCAGTCTCCTTTGAACAGCTGATGTTGAGATGTGTCTGTTACTTGAACTCTGTGTAGCATTTATTAGGGCTGCAATCTGAGGCTGGAAACTATAATGAACTTATCCTCTGCAGCAGAGGTAACTCTGGGTCTTCCATTCCTGTGGCGGTCCTCATGAGAGCCAGTTTCATCATAGCGCTTGGTGGTTTTTGAGACTGTACTTGAAGAAACTTTGAAAGTTCTTGAAATTTTCCAAATCGACTGACCTTCATGTCGTAAAGTAATGATGGACTGTTGTTTCTCTTTGCTTATTTGACCTGTTCTTGCCATAATATGGACTTGGTCTTTTATCAAATAGGGCTATCTTCTGTATGCCACCCCTACCTTGTCACAACACAACTGATTGGCTCAAATGCATTAAGAAGGAAAGAAATTCCACAAATTAACTTTTAACAAGGCACACCTGTTAATTGAAATGCATTCGAGCTGACTACCTCATGAAGCTGGTTGAGAGAATGCCAAGAGTGTGTAAAGCTGCCATCAAGGCAAAGGGTGGCTAGTTTGAAGAATCTCAAATATAAAATATATATTGATTTGTTTAACACTTTTTAGGTTAGTACATGATTCGATATGTGTTATTTCATAGTTTATATGTCTTCACTATTGTTCTAGAATGTAGAACATTTAAAAAATAATGAAAAACCCTTGAATGAGTAGGTGTGTCCAAGCTTATGACTGGTACTATATATATGAAAGTATTCACCTCCCTTGGCATTTTTCCTATTTTGTTGCCTTATAACCTGGAATGAAAATTGATTTTTTGGGGGACTGGGATTTTTGCCCATTCTTCAAGGCAAAAGTGCCCCAGCTCCTTCAAGTTGGATGGGTTCCGCTCGTGACCAGCAATCTTTAAGTCATACCACAGATTCTCAATTGGATTGAGGTCTGGGCTTTGACTAGGCCATTCCAAGACATTTGAATGTTTCCCCTTAAACCACTCAACTGTTGCTTTAGCAATATGCTTAGGGTCATTGTCCTGCTGGAAGGTGAACCTCTGTCCCAGTCTCAAATCTCTGGAAGACTGAAACAGGTTTCCCTCAAGAATTTCCCTGTATTTAGCGCCATCCATCATTCCTTCAATTCTGACCAGTTTCCCAGTCCCTGCCAATGAAAAACATCCCCACAGCATGATGCTGCCAACACCATGCTTCACTGTGGGGATGGTGTTCTCAGGGTATTGAGAGGTGTTGGGTTTGCACCAGACATGACATTTTCCTTGATGGCCAAAAAGCTAAATTTGAGTCTCATCTGACCAGAGTACCTTCTTCCATATGTTTGAGGAGTCTCCCACATGACTTTTCGCAAACACCAAACATGTTTGCTTATTCTTTTCTTTAAGCAATGGCTTTTTTCTGGCCACTCTTCCATAAAGCCCAGTTCTGTGGAATGTACCACACGGCTTAAAGTGGTCCTATAGACAGATACTACAATCTCCGCTGTGGAGCTTTGCAGCTCCTTCAGGGTTATCTTTGGTCTCTTTGTTGCCTCTCTGATTAATGCCCTCCTTGCCTGGTCTGTGAGTTTTGGTGGGCGGCCCTTTCTTGGCAGGTTTGTTGTTCTTTCCATGTTTTAATAATGTATTTAATGGTGCTCAGTGGGATGTTCAAAGTTTCTGATATTTTTTTATAACCCAACCCTGATCTGTACTTCTCCACAACTTTGTCCCTGACCTGTTTGGAGAGCTCCTTGGTCTTCATGGTGCCACTTGCTTGATGGTACCCCTTGTTGCAGACTCTGGGGCCTTTCAGAACAGGTGTATATATACTGAGATCACATGACAGATCATGTGACACTTAGATTGCACACATGTGGACTTTATTTAACTAATTATGTGACTTCTGAAGGTAATTGGTTGCACCAGATCTTATTTAGGGGCTTCGTAGCAAAGGGGGTGAATACATATGCACGCACCACTTTTCCGTTTTTTATTTCACCAATTTGGACTATTTTGTGTATGTTCATTACATGAAATCCAAATAAAAATCTATTTAAACTACAGGTTGTAATGCAACAAAATAGGAAATACACCAAGGGGGATGAATACTTTTGCAAGTCACTGTACATATACATTGAGTGTACTAAACATTAAGAACACCTTCCTAATATTAAGTTGCACCCCACCTCCCCTCCCCTTTTCCCTCAGAACAGCCTCATTTTGTCGGGGCATGGACTCTACAAAGTGTCGAAAGCATTACACAGCGATTCTGGCCCATGTTGACGCAACGCTTCCCACAGTTGTGTTAAGTTGGTTGGATGTCCTTTGGGTGGTGGACCATTCTTGAGCATGAAAAACACAGCAGCGTTGCAGTTCTTGACACAACCTGTGTATCTGGCACCTACTACCATACCCCATTCAAAAGCACTTAAATGTTTTGTCTTGCCCATTCACCCTCAGGTACGCAGACCCGCGAGCAACTGCGGCCCCTCATGAGTTCAGATTTGTGGCCCCTTCCCCCATCAAAGTTGACCATCTCTGCCTTAGGCCCTCTCACACATTCCTATACACGGCCCTCCCGAAAAAGCCTTGAATAAGCATAATTACACATGCAGTATGTACGTGTTTACTTTCATTGTAGAAGGAAAATGATCAAATAATTCAGATCATTTTACAGACTGTTTTTAAAGGTATCTGTATTCATGAAGTAGTCAGTCACAACCTTGTGCGGAGTGCTGGGTCACTGGCATGGCCCGATCATTAATATTGAATGGTTGGCTTCTGAGGTTTTGGCTTCAAGGCAATGATAAGGTCATGAACCCTACATGAAGTACACCCCTCTGAGAGCTCTGATGGTGGGGACCCTCCAGGAGACATACAAACACGCACATATACAAACACTGATTCATGCACGCACACACGCGCACGTGAACATGCACACACAGGAAGCAGGGAGAGGGTGTAGATGTGTTCCGTGTGGTGTTATTCGTATGGTAGACCTTCCATTTACAGTATTTTCTTAAATCACTTTGATATGTGAATTTTCTAGACTCAGCACAAAACTCCAAACTGATAACACTTGTAACACAGCCATTCAAAACCTTTCATTTTGCTTGTAGACATCATTCACCATACAAGCATTGGTCCAAAATATACGTTTACTGTGAAATACAATGAGTTGTAACGTATAAGCAGGGAGTCAGGAAGCAGGTGCAGAAGGAGAGTTTAATACTGAAACGATACAGAAGAACAAACATGAGAAGCGTACTGAAGTGAGAGAAAACAATACTGCCTGATTACTGAGGCTACTGAGGGCTATATGAAGGGAGAGTAATCAGGTTGGTGATGAAGTCCAGGTGTGCTTAATGATGGGGAGCAGGTGTGTGCAATGATTTTTGCCAGGTGTGTACATTGTGGGTTGCCAGGACCGGTGGTTAGTAGACCGCCGACGTTGAGCACCGGAGGGAGGGAGCAGGAGTAGGTGTGACATGAGTAATCTTTTATCCTGAAAAACTCCCGAATACTTAACGAATACAAGCATACCCATAACATGATCCAGCCACCACTATGCTTGAAAATATGGAGAGTGGTACACAGTAATGTGCTGTATTGGATTTGCATCAAACATAACACTTGTATTCAGGACAAAAAGTGAATTGCTTTGTCACATTTTCTACAGTATTACTTTAGTGCCTTGTTGCAAACAGGATGTATGTTTTGGAATATTTGTATTCGGTACAGGGTTCTCTCTTTTCACTCTGCCAATTATGTTTTTATTGTGGAGTAACTAAACTCAGCAAAAAAAAGAAACTTCCCTTTTTCAGGACCCTGTCTTTCAAAGATAATTCGTAAAAATCTAAATAACTTCACAGATCTTCATTGTAAAGGTTTTAAACACTGTTTCCCATGCTTGTTCAATGAACCATAAACAATTAATGAACATGCACCTGTGGAACGGTCGCTAAGACGCTAACAGCTTACAGACGGTAAGCAATTAAGGTCACAGTTATGAAAATGTTGACATTAAAGAGGCCTTTCTACTGACTCTGAAAAACACCAAAAGAAAGATCCCCAGGGTCCCTGCTCATCTGTGTGAATGTGCCTTAGACATGCTGCAAGGAGGCATGAGGACTGCAGATGTGACCAGGGCAATAAATTGCAATGTCCGTACTGTAAGACGCCTAAGACAGCGCTACAGGGAGACAGGATGGACAGCTGATGGTCCTCGCAGTGGCAGACCACGTGTACGAACACCTGCACAGGATCGGTAAATCCGAACATCACACCTGCGGGACAGGTACAGGATGGCAACAGCAACTGCCCGAGTTACACCAGGTGGAGGGTCCGTCATGGTCTGGGGCGGTGTGTCACAGCATCATCGGACTGAGCTTGTTGTCATTACATGCAATCTCAACGCTGTGCATTACAGGGAAGACATCCTCCTCCCTCCTGTGGTACCCTTCCCGCAGGCTCATCCTGACATGACCCTCCAGCATGACAATGCCACCAGCCATACTGCTCGTTCTGTGCGTGATTTCCTGCAAGACAGGAATGTCAGTGTCCTGCAATGGCCAGCGAATAGCCCGGATCTCAATCCCATTGAGCCCATCTGGGACCTGTTGGATCAGAGGGTGAGGGCTAGGGCCATTAACCCCAGAAATGTTGAGATCTTGCAGGTGCCTTGGTGGAAGAGTGGGTTAACATCTCACAGGAAGATCTGGCAAATGTGGTGCAGTCCATGAGGAGGAGATGCACTGCAGTACTTAATGCAGCTGGTGGCCACACCAGATACTGACTGTTACTTTTGATTTTGACCCCCCCCCCCCTTTGTTCAGGGACACATTATTCCATTTCTGTTAGTCACATGTCTGTGGAACTTGTTCAGTTTATTTCTCAGTTGTTGAATCTTGTCATGTTCATACAAATATTTACACATGTTAAGTTTGCTGAAAATAAACGCAGTTGACAGTGAGAGGACGTTTCTTTTTTTGCTGAGTTTTCAATGTTGGTTATCCGTCCTCAGTTTTCTCCTATCAAAGCCATTAATCGCTGTAACTGTTTGAAAGTCACCATTGGCCTCATGGTGAAACCCCTGAGCGGTTTCCCTTCTGCGGCAACTGAGTTAGGGAGGACGCATGTATCTTTGTAGTTACTTGTAGTTACTTGGTGTATTGATACACCATCCAAAGTTTAATAACTTTAATTAATAACTTGACCATGCTCAAATGTCTGCTTTAAAAAAAATATATCTTCCAATAGGTGCCCTTCTTTGCGAGGCATTGGAAAACCTCCCTGGTCTTTGTGGTTGAATCTGTGATTGAAATGCTCACTGCTCGACTGAGGGACCTTACAGATCATTTTATGTGTGGGGTACAGAGATGAGGTAGTCATTAAAAATCATGTTAAACGCTATTATTGCACACAGAGTGAGTCCATGCAACGTATTAGAAGGACATATTATTATTCCTCACTGCCACAGTTGTTATTATGTATATAAAGGAAAGGGAAGAGAAAGGGGATACCTAGTCAGTTGTACAACTGAATGCATGCAACTGAAATGTGTCTTCCGCATTTAACACCATTTCTATTTCTATTGTTGTCTTTATAACGTTTTCACATTTTCACTTAGTCCTGCGTGTTGGAGCTCGAAGCTTAAGATGTTCACGGTACCCTGCACTCACACCTGCAACCCTGTACATGTAAGTGTTAAACAGTAACAGTAGTAAAGCATACCCCAGCAACTTTATTTTGGATACATGTTTACTGTATACGGGATGCATTTCATTCTTGTTTTGGACTTTCTCGATTATTTGCGTATTGGTATTGTATTGATATTGTATTACTGCACTGTATGAGTTAGAAACACAAGTATTTCACTGCACCTGCTGTAACATCTTTAATCTGTGTATGCGACCAATAAACGTTGGTATGATTTGTTACATACAGTACATCCCTGATCTTGTCAATATCATCATCACCGTAGTACATTTGACTATATATATCATACTTTTTATGTTTCTAATTTACAGACATACATTTTCGCTATATAGTTCTCAGACTCTGTAATAGACAAGCCTGTTTACATGTAAAATCTTTATGTTCACCAAACGTTTAAGCAACAATCAATGAAGATCATTCGGATTATGTAATAGATTTTATAAAATAAATAAATAAGAGCATCGTTTCAAAAGTAATGTGAGAATTGCATTGTGAATAGCAATTACTTCATATGAACATGTATTGCAATATGAAACATGTATTTCTAGATTAAACACTCAGTGGGGTGTGGTGCCTGGAGAAGTGGATGTATAAAGCACCCTGTGTGAAAAATTATATGAGAAACAGTGACATACTGTTGGCCTAAATGGCCTAACATTATAAATCCCGCATTGGTCTTTCACCGTCAGGCCTACCCAAGCTGTACTGTGCAAGTAGGCTAATAGTAGGCTTACTATTGAAACAGACAAATGAGGATGTCAACTGAAAATTGTAAGGAGCCCCATGATAGTCACACAGCTGAAACGCAGCATGACAATCTTACCATAAGGATTCCCATAGCTGACTGTACAGTATGTGTTATCTCCTGATGGCACACAAAGGTAGGTATTATTATTCAAATATTGTGTACTTGTATAAATGTTCCCACAAATGATGGTGTTGGCAAGATATTCTTGCTAAAGGTACAAAAATACACGGCAACACTTTATTTGGATGATCCATCTGTAGATGCTCTACAGATTATTGTGAAGGAAAAATAATGTATTCACCTTATTTGTTTGAGATTAATAGTTAAGACATTTCTTTCCTTCATTCTGAGTGATCTAAGAGGAGTTTTTTTTAAGCTGGGGCTGGCAACTGATTAAGTGATGGCTAGGTAAAAACCTACAGCTGGCATTCCATAGATAAGATGTGGTAGGTGTCATCGAGATAGAGATAGCCTGGAGGAACAGAACAAAGGCCTCAGTATTCCTAATCTTCCTGACATCTGGGAGACAGCACCGGAGGCAGATGACCAGAGGATGAACCCAAGGTGGCTTATGGTGCCCCTATAAGGGGGGGGGGGGTGAACAGTCAAGACTGTTGGGCTGACGGTTGGTGTTGGCAAGATATTCTTGCTAAAGGTACAAAAAGTCTACGCACACGGCACAAAAATACACGGCAACACTTTATTTGGATGATCCATCTGTAGATGCTCTACAGATTATTGTGAGGGAAAAATAGCAATCTTGGTGTGAGGTATATAAGGAACAGCATGGTCTGTAAAGGGTAGGCTCTCAGCCTAACAGTCAAGACTGTTGGGCTGACGGTTTCATTATTGCAATAATTAATCAATATTAAATAAAGATGATTGTTTGAAGAAATGACCAAGTCTCTCTCAGTATTGAATTTCCACGACACTATCTACAGACTATCAGTAACATTTCAACGAACTATCTACTAACCCTAGCCCTAACCCTAACCTTAAGTCTTATCCTCTAAGGGATATTGTACCAGTGGACGCAAATGCAAATAGGCATTTCAACACAAAAAACATATTGCTACAACAATTTCTACCTACGAACGAGCGATAATAAATTGTTTGGTTAAATTTCCTCTCACTTTATGTGTGTCAGCATTACATTCTATTAGCAGGATATCAGCCAGAGAAGTGGGCTACAATAGCTTAATCTCCATCTCTTAACTGGATTATATCTCTCCTAGTCATCCACACAGCTCATAACGCAGATCTTGCAAAAAAAAATAATAATAACAGGGAGACGACAGAAATAAGTCTACCATTGCGTAAGTTGTTTGTCTGTTTCTAAATCTATTCATTTTTATCACAGTACATTTCAATTATGTAATAGTTGGTATTTTTTCCATAAGATCATCTTTACTTTAATAGCCACTGGAGTGCATGCAATTATTAAGCTGAAATGCCTGCAATAATATTGTATTGGAAACCCTCATTTGATTGTACAGACACAGACTGTGTGCGTAGACTCTCGATTGGTCAAACTCAATCTTCCACAAACGCAACAACATTTTAATGATAACATGGAGGATGGCTTAATAATGATGATTTGGGGTGAGTGATGAATAATACATTTTTCATGCAGTGTGTCTCAATTGTGTCTCAAATTACACCCTGTTCCCATGATAGTGCACTACTTTGACCAGACCCACATTGGGAATAGGGTGTAATTTGTGATTTGTCCATTTCTACCATTGATCGGCAAGCTCCTTGCAACCCAGACTCTAAGCACATTAGCCCATCTGAGGGACTAGTCAGCAACATCCCAGGGACCAGTGCCGGTCCTCGAACCGGGAGTTGAAAAACACTCAAGCTAGTGAATCTAAGTTCTATTTTCTTTTACTAGCAATATGGATCTTTGCACTCATTCTCATTTTGTGCATAGTGCTTCTACAGTATATGAAGTCACTGAATCTGCCTGCAACCAACCCTCCTGTAGGACCCACAGCTTGTGACACACGACAAGAGGATCAATAGAGCCACCACAGCGCTATAGATATTTAACTTCGGTATGATGGATGAATCTGACAAAATAGGTCTATGTTTGAACTGCATGACAGCACAGTATTCTCCATTCCGCCATCAGCAACTGCAGTGCAGAAAAACAGACAGACGTCATGACCAGTATGAGTAGGAATGGAGTTATTGACACTGTTAGACTGTCTCAGCTCAGAAAACCCAGCACTGTGTGTTTCAACCGGATACATAGGTCTTCTGTGAGTCATTAACAGTCTGGAGTGAGCTATGAGTAATTTATTAAACGAGATTTTTCATGTGTAGAGCTGAAAACAGATTTTCCAGCAAGCAGCTCTGAGGAGAGTTGAAGCCTGTTTTCAGCTCGAGAAGGGCCTTAGAAACTCCTCCATATCATCTGACAAGCTATGTGTGTGAACCCCTTTGAAGCTCGCTGGGAGCTCTGGAACAGAAGGAGCACACTTATGTTACTGAATCATTGTGTTGTTAGTGCTTTCTTTACTCAGCTGACTGCAATTTCTCTGATGCATTTCTGCTACTTCGTAAATGCAAAATTGATTCACAGATCCTATCCACTTGTGATATTTGGCTTTGTAAACAAAGAACCTTCATGATTGTGTCCATACTGAAAGACTAATGAAATGACACATTTTGTGAATAACAGAATAACACGTTAGGGTGGATTGGAGTACTTCCATTTAAACAGATTCACAGTCCAAGAGTCAGCTTAATCAGAGTGTGTGCAAGACCCCCATTATTATTGTGATGTATAAAATGTGAACATCCCATATGAAAATATACTACAGTTTACTATAGAATATTATAGTACTTACTATCAAATTCTGTAGTAAACTATAGTATACAGTAGAATACTATACTGCACACTGTAGTATCCCATGATTGTGTAGTGCTTACTATATACAGTGCATTTGGAAAGTATTCAGACCCCTTCCCTTTTTCACATTTTGTTACGTTACAGCCTTATTCTAAAATGTATTAAATAAAAAATGAGACAGGATTGTGTCGAGGCACAGATCTGAAGGTCACAAAGAACAATGTGGCCTCCATCATTCTTAAATGGAAGAAGTTTGGAACCACCAAGACTCTTTCTAGAGCTGGCCATCGGGGGAAAATGGCTTTGGTCAGGGAGGTGACCAAGAACCCGATGGTAACTCTGACAGAGCTCCACAGTTACTCTATGGAGTTGGGAGAACCTTCTAGAAGAACAACCATCTCTGCAGCACTCCACCAAATCAGGCCTTTATGGTAGTGGCCAGACGGAAGCCACTCCTCAGTAAAAGGCACATGACAGTTTGCTGGAGTTTGCCAAAAGGCACCAAAAGGACTCTCAGACCATGAGAAACAAGATTCTCTGGTCTGATGAAACCAATATTGAACTCTTTGGCCTGAATGCCAAGCGTCACGTCTGGAGGAAACCTGACACCATCCCTACGGTGAAGCATGGTGGTGGCAGCATCATGTTTTAGGGTTGTTTTTCAGCTGTAGGGACCGGGAGACTAGTCAGGATCGAGGGAAAGATGAACAGAGCAAAGTACAGAGAGATCCTTGATGAAAACCTGCTCCAGAGCGCTCAGGACCTCAGACTGGGGTGAAGGTTCACCTTCCAACAGGACAAGGACCCTAAGCACACAGCCAAGACAATGCAGGAGTGGCTTCGGGACAAGTCTCGGAATGTCCTTGAGTGGCCAAGCCAGAGCCCGGACTTGAACCCGATCGAATATCTGGAGAGACCTGAAAATAGCTGTGCAGCAACGCTCCCCATCCAACCTGACAGAGCTTGAGAGGATCTGGAGATAACAATGGGAGAAACTGCCCAAATATAGGTGTGCCAAGCTTGTAGTGCATACCCAAGAAGACTCGAGGCTGTAATCACTGCTAAAGGTGCTTCAACAAAGTACTGAGTAAAGGGTCTGAATACTTTTGTAAATGTGATATTTTTAGATATTTCAATTAAAACCTGTTTTTGCTTTGTCATTATGGGGTATTGTGTGTAGATTGACGAGGGGGAAAAAAACAATTCAATACATTTTAGAATAAAGCTGTAACGTAACAAAATGTGGAAAAGGTCAAGGGGTCTTTTACTACAGTATTTATACTATAGTTAACTGTAAATACTACAGTGAATACATATCATAGTATACTATAGTACTTTTTCATGTGGAATGTCTGTCGTGTTAGGTCGAAAGAGGAAGCTAAAGATTGCTGTTGACACCCTTTCAACCCTGACTGGGAGAAGATGGCACCCTCACAGTGAGGCATTAGCCTAACACAAAGACACAATTCAATAACACATGCCCGAAATCGATCCAGAACATTCTTTGATGTGACATTGTTACTGGCTCCCTTGTATTAGCAGCCCAAGAAAACAAGAGGGGAGAAGTGAAGGAGAAAAAAAAACTCCAAATGCTTCATTCTCCCTGCTGCTGCCTGATAATTGAAGTGAAGCAGCAGACAGTGAGCATATGTGAGACAGCCAGGCAGAGAGAGAGATAGAGAGAAAGAGAGACAACGAGAGAGAGAACCTTCGCACTAGTGTGCATGTTCTGCCAGTTTCAGCATGCAAAGGTCCCATGCTGCACAACAGAGCTGAAGGAATGTGGTGACTGGTTTAGGCACCATTTGAAATAGAAGCCAGGTATACTTTAGTAGCGGCTGCTTTAGCTCTACAATACCCAGTTTGAGGGCCTGTAGATACAAGCCTTGTAGATACAAATAGACATGCAAAGTTTGAGGAAGGAAAGAGTTTTAGGAAAACCAACCAACTCCATATCCACTGCTTCCAAAAATCACCTGTGGTGAGTCCGTTATCTGAAGTGCTCGCTGTACATCCTCTTCCAAACTAACTTTGGATTTGGTGTGTGTGTGTGTGCTCTCTGTGGATAAACAGTGTACACTGTGCTTCAGGAAACAGGTGTTGTTAGGTCAGTGGTACAGTACAGTAGTTTGTCTCTGGGCACAGTAAGAGGTTGGCCCAGTGTATGTGTCTCAGCGACCATGGTTGGTACACTGCCCACTGGGCTGCAGCAGCACTGACCAGACAAGGAAACGGTGTACTTCAGACAGCCACTCACCTGTAAAATCTGTGGTATGGATGTTCACAACACAAAAAAGCAACTCTGGGAAGTCAAATAGACAGTGTAAACTGTAAAGGAAGCTCTGAGGACAAGTTGTTTGGATATTGGCAGATGCAAACAGATGATCATATTTAGCAGAAAACACTTCTTTAGGGCTTGAACAAAAAAAGCTGTTTGCGATTTTGTTCATACTAGTGAATCGGCATTTGAGTTCTATGGCTGCAATATCAATAGACCCTTATCTCTGGTATATCTTGGAATGAATCATTCAAGTCTACATTTAAATTGTGTGCAGTGCGATGGACATGCAGTATAATTCACAATGTCTGGTTTGGCAATACTCAGTATAGAAAACAGTCGGGCCCGAAACCTGGACCTACAGGCAGTGGTGAAGGCATTTGCACACAAAAAAGGAGGACTTCAGGACACCAGGGGAGTCTCTCAAGTTGGACTTAATTTTATTTATTTTAATATACCTTGAATATTGCAGCCCATTTGTGTAGGCTATTAACCAGACAAAACCCGTTGAGTTCAACAATAAATAGCTATTTGATGTGTAATTTTTATAAAATGCTTATAAATAGCAGCTAAATACATTATATAGCTATAGATAGTACACTGCATAATGAAACAATCCTAGGTAATCTAATATTTTGAGGGTGGACTGACTGTATTACTTGGCATTAATAGACTGGTTTTAAGCACAACTTTCTACCCAAGCTGGGAGAGAGCGCAAGGACGGCTCATGTCATGCAGGTTCAGGTAGCCTATACAGGATAGTAGTCCTGTATATACAGTATCAGATAAAAGTTTGGACACCTACTCATTCCAGAGATTTTCTTTATTTTTACCATTTTCTACATTGTAGAATAATGTGTAGAATAGTGAAGACATCAAAACTATGAAATAACACATATGGAATAATGTAGTAACCAAAAAAAGAGTTAAACAAATCCAAATAGATTTTACATTTGAGATTGTTCAAAGTAGCCACCCTTTGCCTTGATGACAGGTTTGCACGCTCTTGGCATTTGCTCAACCAGCTTCATGAGGTAGTCACCTGGAATGCATTTCAATTAACAGGTGTGCCTTGTTAAAAGTTCATTTGTGGAATTTCTTTCCTTCTTAATGTGTTTGAGCCAATCAGTTGTGTTGTGACAAGGTAGGGGTGGTATACAGAAGATAGCCCTATTTGGTAAAATACCAAGTCCATAACATGGTAATAAATGCACCTACCGCTGTAATAGAGCTCGCCAGCTTGTAGTCCTAAAAAATGTAAATTAGTTATCATTGTCTACCTCTGGTTTGTTGGGCATTCCTATGGGGGCCGGGCAAGAATGGAGTTTAGGGATATGCTGAAAATAAGGTCTGAGGTTAACACAGGCTTAGGAGATTTTATACGTTTTGTTCTGTGAGACAATATCAGTCAGTTAACATAACCTTTATGAATTATGAAGCCTTTATGTGTTCAAAATATGTCAGTTGCTAACCAGTCGCTAACTGTCAGAGAAATGGAACGACAACATCAGTTGCAAAATCTTTGTCACTACGCCAACCACGCAAACTAGGCTACAGTCCGCCAAAAAGCTAGTTACTATAGTTAGCTTTCTGCATACCAGCTCGAACGAAAACGCAAGGATTCTATATTGTTTTGCTCCAGGCTGCAACCATATCTCTCCTGCTGGGAGGTTCTCGTTTTGTCGGTTCCTGAACTAAGCTAAGCATGTTAGCTAGACTTAAAGGCATGCAAACTGAGCTGTAGTTGTATTTTTTTATATGTTAGCACATAGTTAGCTTTTTACTTGATTTGATCACATAAATGCTTAAAAATTCACATAAACTGATGTTAGCTGATGAGATTATATTTTATTATATAACAAAATGTATAATATCTCCTAAACCTGTATTTACCACAGACCCCTTAAAAAACATTAATTTCCCCATAGGCTTTGGCCAACAAGCCATTAGTGCCTACGAAAAGACGCCATTACTGTTGCTCTCTATGGTAACCCTAATCCTAACCCTTACCCTGATCTTGGCATAACCCTAGCTTCATGTCCACACCCGGGCTCAACCTAACCATAGCCATAACCCTAACCCTAATCTTGGCATAACCCTAACCTTAGCCCTAGTTCAACCCTGGCTTAACTCTCACCTTAACCCATCTAAATAGGGCTCAGGCACCTCTGAATTCCCAATTTAACCCCTAATGACACCTAAAGAACCCAACATATTAAAAGCATTTGGAAGTTTTACCATAAAGATTTCACATAATTCAGAGAGTTAAACCAGATTATGAGAAGGGACACCGTCCATACAGACAGATATGTTAAAACTTTCTATTTGATATCTAATGAGACAGGACCTGTGGTGGGAATCAAAAGGTTCTGTGTGCTTTGACATCTGGATTCTCTTTCTACTGAGCCCTGACAGCTTTATACTTTCACTACAGTGGATGTCACAGGTAATAACAGGACTACAGAGCACTCTCATTATACGCTCAACAGGAGAGTCAAACATCACATCAGCAATGCTGTTTGGTGCATACATGAATGAGAAAGCACGGTGAGCGAGGATGAAGGGAAGATGGAGGGAAGAAGGATGGAGGATGGAGGGAGGATAGAAGGAAGGAGGAGAGAGGGAGGAATGGTGGGAGATTAAACACTCCCATGCATAAGCAGTAAGCATCAGTGCTGAGCTGGCTGCAGAGCCTGTGTTCTCTTCTCACCCAGGCTATTTTAGCCTCCCCAGAGGCAGCATTTTACACTCCAGTCCCGCTGGAGCTCTGTCAGGCGTGAAGTTCAGGACAACACACACACAGACACACACACACAGACACACAGACACACACACACACACACACACACACACACACACACACACACACACACACACACACACACACACACACACACACACACACACACACACACACACACACACACACACACACACACACATACACATGCAAGCCCACGACTGCATTAAGACATTCACAGATTGAGGTTATTTGAGGAATCTAGGAAGAATCTGAATGTAAACCTACAAAAAACTGACAGTGAGGTGTTCCCTGTAGACTTTGGCCAGCGAGCCATAGCGGAGTTAGCCTCTGTTAGTGCCTACGAAAAGACGCCATTACTATTGCTCTCTATGGTAACCCTAATCCTAACCCTTACCCTGATCTTGGCATAACCCTAACCCTAGCTTCATTTCCACAACCCGACTCAACCCTAATCATAGCCATAACCCTAACCCTAACCCTAACCTTACTCTATATTCAACTCTGGCTTAACCCTAGCCCCTCCAAATAGGGCTCAGCCACCTCTGAATTTCCAATTAACTTACTTACTTACTTACTTTATTGTCCCCATGGGGAAATTTTGTTGCAGTGTCATGTACACATTTAAAGTGGCGTTAAATACAAAACAAGATTGACAATACAACTTTCAATAACAGTCACGCACCAATAAAAAAATAATAATAGTAAGAAATAAGAAATAAGAAATAAAACATTTAAAACAAGACTAGCCTGCTGGCCTTACGGGGTCAATGGGAACATTTGCCCGAGCTATTTAAGAGGGATATCACACCTGGCACAAATGATTGTCTCGTTCTATTTTTCCTGCTGAGGGATGCCCTATACCTGCGCCCAGAGGGGAGTAATTCAAAGTCCAGGTACAGGGGGTGACTTGGGTCTAAAATGATTTTGTGAGCCTTACGGAGGGCCCTGACCTTAAAGATCTCATCCAGGCCTGTCTGTTTGACTCCAAGTACCTTACTTGCTGTGGTAATAATCCTTCTCAGCATGTTTCTCTGACTGACAGTGGCATTGCCAAACCAACAAACAATACAAAAAGTTAAAATACTCTCAATAAAGGATTTGTAAAACAGAGTCAATATAGTACAGTCTATATTAAAAGAACCCAACTTTTTTAGAAAGTACAGTCTCTGTTGGCTCTTTTTGTAGATCTGGTCTGTACATTTACTCCACTGAAGCTTACTGTCCAAAAAGACACCCAGATATTTATATTCCTCTACAATTTCTATATTCTGGCCTCTGATAGATGTTGCAGAGGTAGGTGTTGTACGCTTCCTGAAGTCTATGCACATCTCTTTGGTCTTGTTAGTATTGAGGACCAAGTGTGATTCCTCACACCACTCTACAAAGTCATCTAGGACCGGGCCATGATGTTCCTCGTCATCATGCAACAGGCTGATCAAGGCAGTGTCATCAGCGAACTTAACGAGGTGTCTGTCAGTATGGGAACTAGTACAACTATTAGTGTACAAGATGTACAGAAGTGGGGACAAAACACATCCCTGAGGAGAGCCTGTGTTGGTATTGCGTATATCCGACACATGGGGACCTATTTTGACTCGCTGTGAGCGTTGGCTCAGGAAGTCCAACAGCCACAAAACCAGCCCCCCATCTAAGGAAAAGTCCCGAATGAGTCTCTGTGCCAGAATGTAGGGCTGGATTGTGTTGAAGGCAGAAGAAAAGTCAACAAACAGAACCCTGACATGGGATTTGACACCTTCTAGATGTCTATAGACCATGTTAAGGAGGGTAAGAATGGCATCATCAACTCCTCTGCTGGCCTGATAGGCAAACTGAAATGGGTCGAGGAGCTTCTGGGTGACACTGAGAATATGACTTTTCACAATTTTCTCAAGGCATTTCATAACTAAGGATGTCAAAGCGACAGGGCGATAGTCATTCAGCACAGAGGGATTCGATACTTTAGGAATTGGTATAATTATTGATTTTTTCCACAATACTGGAACGTGTTGCTGGTTGAGTGAGGATTGGAAAATGTCTGTAAAAACACCAGCCAGTTGTTCAGCACAGTGCTTTAACACATGCCCACTTATTTTGTCTGGGCCTGGGCTTTTGTATGTGTTACATCCCCTGAACAACTTTAGAACATCAGACTGTTGAACAACAACTCTCTCAAACATTTGTAATGATGCTTCCATTTGTTTTACCTCCGACACGAAGTTGTCTGATTCAAATCTTGAGAAGAAAACATTCAGTTCATTAGCCATGTTCTGGCCCTCATATCCCCCAAGGTCAGCACTGGTTTTTCCCCTGCCTATATGGGGGGCGATAGCCATGGATTTAATCCCTTGCCAGGCCACCCTTGCGTTTCCTGAGGAGAGGGTCCTCTCCACCCTTTGCTTGTATGCCTCCTTGTCCACCAGTATCTGTCTTTTTATCTCACGTTGTACATCTCTTAAAGCCTGTCTATCACCCCCAGCATAAACTGCCTTCTTCCTATCAAGTAGTGATTTTAGATGTTTTGATACCCAAGGCTTGTTGTTAGGGAAGATTTTACAGGTCTTAGTAGGCACAACTGACTCAACACAGAAGTTTACATAGTCTGAAATAACCTCTGTGAGTTCATCCAGATCAGAGCTGCTGTCCTCAAATACCTCCCACATTGTACAGTCAAAACACCCCTGGAGACAAGTGATACTGTTGTCATTCCAGATCTGGACAGTTTTAACTGTGGGTTTCTCCCTCTCCAGGAGGCGACAGTAAGTTGGCCTGAGGTAGACCACATTGTGGTCTGATGTCCCCAGAGGAGGTCTGGTGGTGGCAGAGAACGCCTTTGGTATTGTCCCATAGCACAAATCAAGAGTCCTATTTTTCCTAGTGTGACATTTCACATACTGATGGTATGTGCGCAAGACTTTGCGCAAGGTACAGTTGTTAAAATCCCCTAAAATAAATTTGGGTGCGTCGGGGGAGATGGATTCCAGTTTCTGTGACAGATTATAAATAATCTCTGATGCCTTTGTTATATTAGCTTTTGGTTGAATGTACACAACGGTAACAAACAATTGGGGGAACTCACGGGGCAGATAGTAAGGTCGCAGTGACACAGAAAGCAGTTCAATGTCGGGGGTACAGAGTCGCTCTCTTACCAGGATCGATTTACACCACTGGTCCCTGACAAGCAGGCAGACGCCCCCGCCGTGAAGTTTCCCTGTGACTGTCAGATCGCGGTCCGCTCTGACCAGGGTGAAGCCGGCCGGCTCCACTTCTCTGTCCGGGACTCTGTCATCCAGCCAAGACTCAGTAAATGCCAGCAAACAGGCCTCCCGATATTCGTGTTGGAAGCGCAGATTCGCTGACAACTCATCCGCTTTCCCCCTCAGTGACTGGGCATTAATCAGCAAGGTGGTGGGTAAGGGAAGTTTGTTCTTGATTTTTTTAAGTCGTTGTCTGATTCCCCCGCGTTTTCCACGTTTGCATTTGGGTTTGTAATCCACTCGCAGACAATCAGGTATTATTTTAAATTTCTTTAAATTTTTTTATCCCATTTTCTCCCCAATTTTCGTGGTATCCAATCGCTAGTAATTACTATCTTGTCTCATCGCTACAACTCCCGTACGGGCTCGGGAGAGACGAAGGTCGAAAGCCATGCGTCCTCCGAAGCACAACCCAACCAAGCCGCACTGCTTCTTAACACAGCGCGCCTCCAACCCGGAAGCCAGCCGCACCAATGTGTCGGAGGAAACACCGTGTACCTGGCCCCCTTGGTTAGCGCGCACTGCGCCCGGCCCGCCACAGGAGTCGCTGGAGCGCGATGAGACAAGGATATCCCTACCGGCCAAACCCTCCCTAACCCGGACGACGCTAAGCCAATTGTGCGTCGCCCCACGGACCTCCCGGTCGCGGCCGGCTGCGACAGAGCCTGGGCGCGAACCCAGAGACTCTGGTGGCGCAGTTAGCACTGCGATGCAGTTAGCACTGCGATGCAGTGCCCTAGACCACTGCGCCACCCGGGAGGCTAGACAATCAGGTATTAGATGGGCCATTGGGATATCCATCGCGTTCGTATTTGAGTTGCATTGTAGTAAAAACTCCCTGCTGTATTGGATTCCGCTGCCAGCAGCGTTTTCATTATTTAGTCCGTTCGTAGCGGGTATGTACACGATCAACAAGATCAGTCCAACACCCCACCACTGGAAATCCATGGTTGGCAGAATGTTTGTAAACTAAGTGTACAAATTAAAAACATAAAATAACGCCACTAAGTGTACAAATTAAAAACATAAGATAACGCCACACCAAACGTCACACACACTGCAGGTCGCAACAGAGCCGCGCCCATTCTAGCACTGGAGTACTGTCATTAACCCCTAATGACACCTAAAAACGCCAACATGGGCACTCTATAGGCCGGGTCACCCACACTACCACTCCCATCAACCTACCAGTGTTAGGGAACCACAGCGAGGCTATCCAATTCATGCTAATTAAGTCTCCTCAGGTTCCTGTAGTATTGGGATTCTCTTGGCTTCAGCGACACAATGCCCTCATTGACTGGACTGCTGGTGCCATCATGGGCTGGAGCCCGTTCTACCAAGCCCATTGCCTACATTTTCAGTAAGGCCTCGGCAACTTCACTTCCTACGCGCCGACCCTATGACTGCGGGATCAACGTTCTCTCAGGCACCACACTGCCCCAGGGACGACTGTACTCTCTGTCGGGTCCGGAGCCCAAGGCTATGGAGACCTGCATCGAGGACTCCCTAGCTGCAGGGTGTGTCAGTCCTTCTGCATCCCCCGCCGGCGCAGGGTTCTTCCTTGTGGAGAAGAAGCACAAAACCCTGCTCCCGTGCATCGACTACCGGGGCCTCAATAACATCACGGTGAAGAACCGCTACCCACTACCACTCATCGCCTCGGCCTTCGAGCCGCTCCAGGGGGCCACCGTTTTCTCCAAGTTGGACCTGTGGAATGCGTACCACCTGGTGCGGATATGGGAGGGGGACAAGTGGAAGACTGCCTTCAACACGGCCAGCGGTCACTACGAATATCTGGTCATGCCATTTGGCCTTACCAACGCCCAGCAGTTCTCCAGGCCCTGGTCAATGACGTTCTCTGTGACATGTTGAACTGGTTCGTCTTCGTCTACCTCGTCAACATCCTCGTTTTCTTACACTCAGCCCAAGAACATGTGCTCCACATCTGACAGGTCCTCCAGCTCCTCCTGAAGAACCAGCTTTTTGTGAAATCGGAGAAATGCGAATTCCATCGCTCCACCATCCCCTTCCTTCGTTACAGCATCGCTGCAGGGAATGTACAGATGGATCCCGGGAAGGTGAGAGTGGTGGTGGATTGGCCCCAGCCTACGTCCAGAGTGCAGCTGCAACGTTTCCTGGGATTTGCCAACTTTTATCGCCGCTTTATCCGGGGATAGAGCACCCTGGCTTCCTCCCCTCTGGACTCACCTCTCCCATGGTTCCGTTCATCATCCCCAGCTGCTGACCGGGCTTCCGGAACCTCAAGCACCGCTTCACCACAGCTCCCATATTGGTTCAACCTGACCCGTCCCGTCAGTTCGTGGTGGAGGCTGATGCTTCGGATGTCGGAGTGGGGGCTGTCCTGTCCCAGCGTTCTGCCCTGGACCTCAAGTTACGTCCCTGCACCTTCTTCTCCCAATGCCTCAACGCCACGGAGAGAAATTATAATGTGGGAAATTGTGAGCTTCTCATTGTGAAGATTGCGTTGGAGGAGTGGAGACACTGGTTAGAGGGGGCGGAACATCCGTTCATTGTGTGGACGGATCACAATAACCTGGAATATCGCCACACCGCCAAGCGTCTCAATTCCAGGCAAGCTAGGTGGGCCCTGCTTTTCACCCAGTTCAACTTCTCCCTCTCCTGCCGACCGGGGTCCAAGAATATCAAGCCGGATGTGCTGTCATACCGCTATAGCCCCACGGCTACACCCTCGGACCCAGAGACCATCCTTCCCACCTCGTAGCTGGCGACGGCACTCAGCTGGGGAATAGGGAAGCAGGTCCATGAGGCGCAGCATTCCCAGCCAAACCCCAGGGGGGCCTAGATAACCCTATGTTTGTTCCTGACGCTGTCTGCTCCTCGGTCCTGAAGTTGTCCCACTCCTCCAGGCTTGCCTGCTACCCGGGCTCCCGTCGGACCATGGCCTTTGTGTCGCAACGCTTTTGGTGGCCGGCCATGGTACCAGACGTCTCTACTATCGTTTCTGCCTGCACGGTCTGTGTGCAAAACAAGACTCATTGGCAAGCTCCGGCTGGTCTCCTTCAACCACTGCCTGTCCCTCACCGTTCCTGGTTTCACATATCCCTGGACTTCGTCACGGGTCTTCCCCCATCTGATGGCAACACCGCCATCCTGACAGTAGTGGACCGGTTTTCCAAAGCCGCCCACATCATTCACCTCCCCAAGCTACCCTCTGCCAAAGAGACGGCCCAGCTCATGGTGCAGCACGTCTTCCGTATCCATGGACTCCCGGTGGGCATGGTCTCCCGACCTGCGTCCTCAGTTCTTGACCCGGTTCTGGAAAGCATTCTGCACGCTCATTGGGTCGTTGGCCAGCCTGTCCTCTGGGTTCCACCCTCAGTCCAACAGCCAGTCAGAGCAAGCAAATCAAGACCTGGAGACGACTCTTCACTGCCTTGTCTCTACCAACCCCACCACCTGGAGCCAGCAACTCGTGTGGGTTGAATACGCCCGCAACACCCTCCCCTGCACTGCCCCTGGGCTCTTGCCTTTCGAGTGTTCCCTGGGTTATTAGCCCCCGCTCTTCCTGGAGCAAGAAGAAGAGGTCGGCATACCCTCGGCCCAGATGTTTGTCCGCCGCTGTCACTGTACCTGGAAGAGAGCCCAGATGGCTCTCCTCAAGACTACCTGCAGGTATTGATGACAAGTGGACCGTCACCAGACCCCGGCTACCCGGTATCGCCTCGGGCAAAGGGTATGGCTGTCCACTTGAGACCTGCCCCTCCGGGTGGAGTCCCGCAAACTTTCCCCCCGTTTATATCGGCCCTTTCCCTATCCCCAAGATTATTAGCCCCTCTGCTGTTCGTCTTGCACCGTACCCTCTGTATACATCCCACTTTCATGTGTCTAGGATTAAACCTATGTCTCACAGCTCTTTGTCTCCTGTTTCTAGGCCCACACCCCTCTACCCCATCTTGTTCGACGGTCAACCGATGTACACGGTGAAGTGCTTCCTGAGGGTTCAACCGCAGGGCAGTGTATCTGGTTGACTGGGAGGGTTATGGAGAAGTGCTGGGTTCCTGCTAGGGACATCCTAGACCCAGGCCTCATCGCTGAGTTCCAACGCCAGCACCCCGGTAAACCAGGTATGCGCCCAGGTAGGACACCAGGTGGCGCCCCTAGAGGGGATACTGTCACACCCTGATCTGTTTCACCTGTCTTTGTTCTTGTCTCCACCCCCCTCCAGGTGTCGCCCATCGTATTCATTATCCCCAGTGTATTTATACCTGTGTCCTCTGTTTGTCTGTTGCCAGTTCATTTTGTTTCATCAAGCCTACTAGCATTTTTTTCCATGCTCCTTTGTCTCTAATTCCTGTTTTCTAGCTTTCCCGTTTTTTTACCATTATGTCTGCCCTGATCCTGAACCTGCCTGTCGTTTGCCTTCCCCCTGTTTTTGTAATGAACTTTGTTACTTCAAAACTGTCTGCATCTGGGTCTTCTCCTGAGCCTTGACAGAGAGTAAAATCAGACTATGAGAATTGACATTTTCCATACAGACAGATATGCTAAAACTTTTGGGATGATATCTAATGAGACAGGAACTGTGGTGGGAATCAGAAGGTTCTGTGAGCGTTGACATCTGGATTCTCTTTCTACTGAGCCCTGACAGCTTTTTATTTCCACTACAGTGGGTGTCACAGGTAATAACAGGACTACAGAGCACTCTCATTATACGCTCAACAGGAGAGTCAAACATCACATCAGCAATGCTGTTTGGTGCATACATGAATGAAAAAGCACCGTGAAAATACAGGCTTTGGCTCTCAGAGTGCCGTGGTTCAGAACAATAGGCCATGCAAGGTCAGCAGCTATCGTCTGTAAAAACCCCACACTCAAACCGCCTCTCCCTTTAGGGGACCAGGCAAAGAAAATAGCTCCAGGGTGATCAATTGAGATACTTTTCAAGAACTAGAATCACTACAGTAATGCCTCTCCGCCCTGTCATAACATTTGTGACTCATTTCAGGAAACTTGGCGTATGTCATGTGTCACTACATCACAGGAGAGGCATTTGAACGTAAACTTTTTTGGCACATGCCAAGAGATGAGTTTGGATTGGTCTGCATGCTTCTGTCTATAACATGAGCTGTTCAGTATGTGTAGGTAATCCTTTCTAACGCTGCTTTTTTGAAAGATATCACTTAGTAGAACTGAAAAAGTATTGCTCTCCACTTTCTGGAGGACCGAGTTTTGAAATCAGTGTAATGCCCGGTGAATTAGCGTATCATAGCTAAGGAGATGGAGAAAACTCTGGCGTTTGATTGCAAATATGCAGAGTTGAAAAGAGAACACACAGAAGGCTGTTGTATAACACTTGTCTCCAGATTACATCTTCAAACTAAGGGCAACCATGGCATCTGTGACAGATAGGGAGAAGCGTTCATCCATGTATATGGGTAAGATAGTCTAGCTAGCTACATTTTCAGATATTATAAGTTTCTAATTTTGTCACAAAGTCATTTTCATTTCAAGTTAAAGTGTAATGTTAGCTAGCTAGCTAACGTTAGCTGTCTGTCTCGCTAGCTAACATTACGTGTAGTAATTGCTAGTTGTAGCCTATTGTTAGCTAGCTAGTTAACATTGATCCTGGTTGGTTAGCTACCTGCAGATTCATGCAGGGTAGTAACGTTATGACTTGGGATTATGTTTAATTGATTATCTAGCTACATGTAAAAAAAAAAAAAGACTCCACTATGCAAGTAACCATTTCGCTACACCTTCTGTATCCTGTGCATGTGACAAATAAACTTTTATTTTATTTGATATAGTATGTGTTTACCAGAGACGGTAATATGAAGAACATGATCTGCACCAAAGTCAAATTAGGATATAATGTTAGGCCAACAAGACAGTGTCCTAGTTCTAAAATTCTATGGTAGAATGCCCTGCTTTTATTTTGTCACACTCACAACCGTAAGCTATTTTCTGTAATTGGCTCACCATTAACTTGTAAATAATGATCTTGTTGTGAGTCTATTTTCCTGTAATAATGAAGACAAATTAGCTAAAGTGAAGAAGTTGTCAGATATATGATATGGTCATTATTTGATCTGGCTAGCAAGCTAACTTAACATTCACTAACCAAACATTGTTTAGAAAGTTGATTTTAGTTGCCTGTTTTGCTAGAGAGAGGATGGAGAGAGGAGGAAGCGAGGGAGGACAGAGGAGGATGGGGAGAATAAAGAATAAAGGAGAATATACCTAGATTGACATATACTAAATTCATTTGTAAACGGGTGTGTTTACTGGTGATAAAATACATTAGTTATGCTATTTTGGACCACAAGGCTGTAATGCAGCCTGTAGTTTCTTGTGTTTATACTTTTTCATAACGACAATGACAAGTTTGATGTTGGACGACAATAGAATGTTGTCACTGATGTCACTGCGACAACCAGTCTTTAGTCTTGAAATCTTCGGCTGTTTAGTACATGGCCTCACATGTGAATCCTTAAAGAGATGGATTGGCTAAGGCTTAAGAGGGTGTGAATGATGCCGAATGGGTGTGGACAAAGAAGAGCTCTCTGGTAGGTGTACCAAAATATTCAAGGCCCATTTTCTCAAAAGTGAGGTTACAAGTTTATCAACTTTCAAAGCAGAATTACTTTTCCATTGTTCCTCAACTGTAGTGTATGATATACTATTTTCTGGCTCTGAGTCTCTACTTTTATCCAATGTAAAAAACAAAATGTCAAATTTTGCTACAGAAAACCGAATCGAGCCGGTAGGTCACATTTGGTCTAAGAAGCCATTTATAGTTCCTGATGTGGGGGTTTGGGAACTACTTTTTCCTCCACCGTGGACAGATCTGCTGAGGAAGATGGAACAGACTGAGAAAGATAGAGGATGGAGGGAGGATGGAGGATGAAGGGAGTATGGCGCAAAGAGGGAAGGTTGGAGGGAGGATGAAAGGAGGGAGGATGGAGAGAGGAGGAAGCGAGGGAGGACAGAGGGAGGATGGAGAGAGGAGGAAGCGAGGGAGGACAGAGGGAGGATGGAGAGAGGAGGAAGCGAGGGAGGACAGAGGGAGGATGGGGAGAATAAAGAATAAAGGAGAATAAACAACTCCATGCATAAGCATCAGTGCTGAGCTGGCTGCAGAGCCTGTGTTCTCTTCTCACCCAGGCTATTTTAGCCTCCCCAGAGGCAGCATTTTACACTCCAGTCCCGCTGGAGCTCTGTCAAGTGTGAAGTCCACACACACACACACACACACACACACACACACACACACACACACACACACACACACACACACACACACACACACACACACACACACACACACACACACACACACACACACACACACACACACACACACACACACACACACACTGCATTAAGACCTTCACATATTGAGGCTATTTGAGGAATCTAGGAAAAAGTGTCTCTAGTCAATGGAGTAACACGTAAAACAGAATTTATGAAAAATTCTGAATGTAAAAAAGAGACAGTGAAGTGAACATCTTGGTGCATAAGTCTTCCATTGTTTGCATGAAGACCATTTGACCTAATTGAAAGCTAAGCCCTTCCTTCCTGCTGGATGTTGTGCAGCAAACAGGCTGGAGAATAAGGAGTGCTTGTGGAAATGTTGTGGTCTGGCAAAGGCTTTAATCCCTTCAGACATAGAAACACTGAAAGGAAAGAGGCAGGAGCCAGTCTCTGACTGCCATTGACTCATTACACACACACAGGCATGCACACACACGCATACAGACGCAGACACACAAACACATTTATAATAACAGAACATAATTATAAGAATTTGTGTACTGCAAATTGAACACAATTAAGTCCAAAAAGATGATATGCCTTGATTACATCACACGATAACATACAGTGCTTTCGGAAAGTTTTCAGACCCCTTGACTTTTTCCACATTTTGTTTTTCGAAAATTGATTAAATAGGTTTTTCCCTCATCAATCGACACACAATAACCCATAATGACAAAACAAAAACAGATTTTTATATATCTTTGCAAATGTATTAAAAATAAAATTATTCAGACCATTTACTCAGCACTTTGTTGAAGCACCTATGGCAGCGATTACAGCCTCGAGCCTTCTTGAGTATGACGCTACAAGCTTGGCACAACTGTATTTGGGGAGTTTCTCCCATTCTTCTCTGCAGATCTTCTCAAGCTCTGTCAGGTTGGATGGGGAGCGTCGCTACACAGCTATTTTCAGGTGTTTCCAGTGATGTTCGATTGGGTTCAAGTCCGGGCTCTAGCTTGGCCACTCCAGGACTTTTAGAGACGTGTCACTCCTGCATTGTCTTGGCTGTGTACCTCTTGTCGTTGTCCTGTTGGAAGGTGAACCTTCACCCCAGTCAAAGGTCCTGAGCGCTCTGGAGCAGGTTTTCATCATGGGTCTCTCTGTACTTTGCTCCGTTCATCATTCCCTCGATCCTGACTAGTCTCCCAGTCTCTGCCGCTTAAAAACATCCCCACAGCATGATGCTGCCAACACCATGATTCACCCTAGGGATGGTACCAGGTTTCCTCCAGACGTGACACTTGGCATTCAGGCCAAATAGATCAATCTTGGTTTCATCAGACCAGAGAATCTTGTTTATCATGGTCTGAGAGTCTTTAGGTGCCTTTTGGCAAGCTCCAAGCAGGATGTCATGTGCCTTTTACTGAGATGTTGCTTCCGTCTGGCCACTCTACCATAACGGTCTGATTTGTGAAGTGCTGCAGAGATGGTTGTCCTTATGGAAGATTCTCCCATCTCCACAGAGGAACTCTGGAGCTCTGTCAGAGTGACCATCGAATTCTTGGTCACCTCCCTGACCAAGACCCTTCTCCCCTGATTGCTCAGTTTGGCCTGGCGGCCAGTTCTAGGAAGACTCTTGGTGGTTCCAAACTTCTTCCATGTAAGAATGATGGAGGCCCATGTGTTCTTGGGGACCTTCAATGCTGCAGAATTTGTTGGTAGCCTTCCCCAGATCTGTGCCTCGACACAATCCTGTCTCGGAGCTCTACGGACAATTCCTTTGATCTCATGGCTTGGTTTCTGCTCTGACATGCACTGTCAACTGTGGGACGATATATAGACAGGTGTGTGCCTTTCCAAATCATGTCCAATCAATTGAATTTACCACAGATGTACTCCAGTCAAGTTGTAGAAACATCTCAAGGATGATCAATGTAAGCAGTATGCACCGAGTCTCATAGCAAAGGGTCTGAATACTTATGCAAATTTTGTATTTCTGTTTTTTATTTTTTATACAATTGCAAAATGTCTAAAAACCTGTTTCCACTTTGTCATTATGGGGTATTGTGTGTAGATTGATGAGGAAAAAAATATTTTATACATTTTAGAATAAGGCTGTAATGTAACAAACTGTGGAAAAAGTCAAGGGGTCTGAATACTTTCCTGAATGCACTGTATGTCTCTTTTCTTATTTGTGGGAATACAATATTTTTTTTGCTGATTCCCGATTTTGGCCAGTGGGTTGCCTGTTGCCGACAGCTGCTGTAGGGTTTTACAGGCTCCATCCGCTCCATCTTTCTTTGTTTTAGTGGCTTTATCCCTCAGTAAACAGACATGTCCTGCAGAGGTTAACATGGTACGAAACAACCAATGGGGGGATAATGAGAGAGGGGAATGGGGTGTAATTTTATGTGTTTGGGAGCAATATTAGCACTGTCATAAGCCAAATCATGTTTCTGGGTTCAAACCTAGTCAAGAATGCCCTATTATACCTGCATGACTGCCCTTATGTTTGCATTGAACGACCTGTCGCTGCCTATACCCTTATGTTTACATTAGATACTCTGTCCCTGTCTCTACCCTTATGTTTACATTATATACCCTGTCCCTGCCTATACCCTTATGTTTACATTATATACCCTGTCTCTGTCTCTACCCTTATGTTTACATTATATACCCTGTCTCTGTCTCTACCCTTATGTTTACATTATATACCCTGTCCCTGTCTCTACCCTTATGTTTACATTATATACCCTGTCCCTGCCTATACCCTTATGTTTACATTATATACCCTGTCTCTGTCTCTACCCTTATGTTTACATTATATACCCTGTCTCTGCCTCTACCCTTATGTTTACATTATATACCCTGTCTCTGTCTCTACCCTTATGTTTACATTATATACCCTGTCCCTGCCTATACCCTTATGTTTACATGATATACCCTGTCTCTGTCTCTACCCTTATGTTTACATTATATACCCTGTCTCTGCCTCTACCCTTATATTTACATGATATACCCTGTCCCTGCCTATACCCTTATGTTTATATTATCTACCCTGTCTCTGCCTCTACCCTTATATTTACATTATATACCCTGTCCCTGCCTATACCCTTATGTTTACATTAGATACCCTGTCCCTGCCTCTACCCTTATATT